>NW_027155744.1:0-15371 GCF_002600585.1 Cystoisospora suis | reverse complement strand
ATCTATCTATCTATCTCTCTAGCATCTCATTATAGGAATACACAATGAATCCTTTTTTCTTTTTCTCACTTTTTCATCATAGGCGGTCAGTCCTTTCGTGTGGTTGGCGGCGCTCGTTTGTTTTTCGTCTCAGAACGGAGATTACGGCGAACATCGATCTGAATCACAAGAAGTGGATGACGTTGCAGGAAGAAGGGACAGAGATTCTTTTGAAGCCTCATGCGTCGTCATCTCCCGAGAATGGCAATGAAAATAGTACAGTTACAGCTTATGCGGTTCGAAAGATAGCAGGTCTCCACACCTATGGGTCGAGTGTTCATCAGAAGAGTACTCTGCTGCATGAGCCGTCGAAAGCTGGAGGTGGGGAAGGGAGAGGGAGGCACCCAGAGGGACCGTCTCTGACTTTAAGGGGGACCTTGCCTTCTGTCCCTGAATCGATACGGAAGCATTTAGCGGAACATCAAACTAATGGCGATCGTCGTGATCAGGAGGGTCTTTCTGATGAAGCTAAAGGCACCGGTGGTTTGAGTCGAGCGTGGGAGGACGATGACGAAAGCGATCCTGGACACAACCATGGAAGTTTTTCTTTCTTCACGGATGATGAGGCTGAGAAGAGGCACAGCCGAGATGGCGGAGTGGGAGCGGAGACAAGGGCGAGCACCCTCAATATGGCGTTCAGCGCATCAGGATCTTTTAGAGATAGCGGTGGGTCGCGTAGACCCAGTAGTAGTGATACAGGTACAGGCAGTAGATCTTCTGCTGCGCCACCCCCTCATCATGGATCTAGGGGTGGAGGTCGGAGTGTAGGAGGAGGGAGTCGGGGTGGTCCAAGTCGAAGCGGTGGAGTAGATGGAGGAAGTAGCTCGGGAAGTTATCTAGAAAGTGAAAGCAGTCGGAGTGATGACCCTGGTGGTGGTTTGGCTCCTCTTGGAGGGACGAGTAGTAGTAGTAGTAAAAGAGCATCATACCACCATCCAAAAGGAGGGGGAGGGGGGGCAAGTGGAAATCATCAGGTTACGTTCGAAGGTAAGAAGAATAGAACGACATCGATGTGTCTGTCGAGATCGCATCAGTGGTTGGCGAACATGCCACGAAGGGACAAAGGGGCAGCAAATCTGTCTTGATCTCTTTTGCTTGGGGGGTTGTGATTGCTGTCTCGCTTCATGCATGACAAGAGGTTGCTAATGTAGATGATTGAGTCCCTAGGGACCCTACGTGGTTCAGAGAAAGAGAGAGTGCATTCCGCCTCGTCAGTCCCCAGCCAGCCAACCATCCGTAAACAGGCAGGAGGAGTTCATGTTCTCTCCTTAAACTCTCATGCTCTTAGTTCGTATCATTGCATGCAGTAGATAGAGTCTCGGCGCCGAACTCGCCGTCCTGTTGTCCCCCCTCTTCACCGAGGAAATCCATTCATTTCAAGTCATGTATGGGTGGCTACTCTACTCTTTTTTACTACCACTGACACATGTTTCCCGTCTCTATGAAGTCGATGTGAGAGAGGGATAGATAGCAGTAGTCTGAATCAGTACATTACACACTGCTTTGTTTCGAGTTGCTTTCTAGTTGTATATGACTACATCTTTGCAAAGCCGTGTGCTGTTGTCATGATAAATAACGGGGTGAAGGACATGGAGATCTTTCTTCCTCTTCTACATTGATGGTACGATTCCCGAGGACGACAAGCCACTCGCCTAAGAACGTAGGCGTTTTTTTCCTTATCTGCAGGGGGTTTGTTTTGCTTCTTCTCTTCGGCAGTTCTTAGGAAGATGTTGTTGGCAAGCACCTAGAGTCATTATTTCACTGTTAAGCGTGTGTGTGGTGTTACGTACGCACTCCTTCTGAAGGAGGATTTTGCATGCGCGTGTTGTTTTCGCCATATATCGTCAGACAGATATGAGCTAAGCGAATCGTTTTATGCCATTTGCATTAGATGAAGGTTCGGTTTTTCGGATGATGACGATCAGGAGTTTCATGTCTTTTCTTTTCATTGCTGCGTTATGGTGATACAGAGAACGGCCCGCCATCGGGAGATAGTGAGGGGGCCGGGTCTTCCCAAGGGAATGTGTCGCCTCGGCGAGGCACGTCGCAATCTTCGGGGTTGAATGCGTGAGCTTCGCACAACTCTAGTCTCCCGGGGCGGGGGGGTGGTGAAGGCCATGCTTATCATCGGGTTGGTCTTCTGTTGTTCTCCACCCTTTCCTATCTTGTTCTATCTCTCGAATGCGCCGCAGAGACACTAGGATTTCCCGCATGCCATTCCTACCCACCTTCTCTTCAACTTTTGCAGACACACAGACGACGTCCTTGGCAACGACCGATAGGTTCTCTCCGTGTTTCTCTCGTTGCTTTTTCGAAAGATTCCTTGGAGGAGAGGGGAGGGAATGTTGTTCTTGCAAGTCGAGTTGTTTCCTCTCCGGAAGGCGAGGGTTAGCTTGTGCATGAAGGTTGTCTGTCTGTAGGGCAGGAGGAGAAGATCTCCTGCGTTTTCATGTGTCCCCCATGGTAGTGTTCGTTTTAGAGGTTATTGAGAAGAATTCTGTCAGACATCGAGATATCCAGACACTAGGGATCTTTCCGGCGACTGTAGGAGTCTGTCTATCTCATCACACACCACACAGGGTCGGGAGCGGACACCTGTTCCTTGCTTTTACGCCCTGAGAGGCGACCTCGTGCATGTCTAGAGATATAGATTTCGAGGGTCCGTTTATGATAATTTTCTTTTTCTTGCCTTTGTTTGTTTGTCATTGGCTGGTCAGACACTCTCTGAAGAAAGGAGCTGAGGAGTTGCAGCCGAAGGCTCGTTTATTCGAGTCTAGAGTTACTTGGAAGAAAAGTATCAAGCGTTGAGAAAGAAGCGTTTTGCTTCCGCCGTCTCGGTCCTCCTGCCGCGGGCTGCTTAGACATCGTCGGGTTTAGCGCCCTCCCGCTGCTGGACGTACATTTTTCTCCCTATTTCTATTTATCTATTTATCAATCAGTCTATCTGTCCATGCATCTGTCTATGGGTTTTTCTTTTCTATTCCGTCTTCTGTTTCGAGTCTACGGTGGAGATACCTTCAAGCCATGAGTTCTCTTTTATTAGTCGCCGCGGCTGTTCCCGCGCGTGGGGTCGCGCCTCCGTTGTTCAATGATGGGGCTAGTTAGCTGAGTAGCTACTCGTCTTGTGGCGCGTAAGATATGTGTTCCTCTGTGTGTCTATAGTAGTGCTGCGCCATGCAGGCTGACAGAGGGTTCATACGTTTCTTGGTTTTTTTCTCCGAAACCGCGCTCGCGGCGCATTGTGTATTGTAGTAGTAGTCTTCGAAGTTGTCAAAAAAGAAGAGCTGACCTCTTCAATCGAAGTAAAACCAGGAGGGCCTGCCCTTTTTTTTTTTGTTTAGCGACGACCACCTACTTACCCGATCACACTCAGCGGGTGGCTAAGAAAGGAAGGAAGTAACTAAATAAGGAACACAGGCAGACAGCATGCTGCTGCCTTCATGTTGCGTCATGCCCGCCCTTCGTGTAATCTGTCTTTCTTCTTCTGTTCACAAAGAAAGAAAACATGCGAGGCAGGCCTATCTTCCTTATCAGCCTCATCGCGGTCGCATCCGAGGACGGGATTGTCTTTGTTGTTTTTGTTGTTGGAGTGTGGAGTTAGGCGGAGGTCGTCAGCGTGGCTTTGTGTACCTATATGTGTTTTTTAGCCCATGGTCATAAGGCACTATGGAGTCTTTTGTTCGGGTGTCTGTCTATGCGTGTCACGTATATGTGTATGCACATGCTCTGATGTGGTCTCATCGTTATTATCCTGGGGCTTTCCATACACACAATTTGAGGGGGCGGAGGTGGTACATGAGAATGTAACATCTATCCTTCCTTCACGGGAATTGATTCCAGGGAAAGGACTACTGACGGGAGATGGAAGCCCAGCCCTTCGCCGTCATTACGTTGGATACATACATATATATATATGTATAATCCTTTGCCTCAATTCATTCTTTAGGTCGTAGTGTGTGTAGTCCCGAGCGAGAAACACACTTGACGCATGTTTCTGGTAGAGATGCGCCGGGACCGTGAGAGAGCGCTTTCTAGCCGCCGATTGTGAATGTTTTTTTGGGTGCATGTGCATCTTCACATCGTGTAGTAGTGGCAGTAGTAGTACGCGTCGCCGCGCCGGTTCGGACACAGGAAGACAAAAGGCGCACTCTCTCGTCCACCCCTGTGGTCTCTCTGCTGGCGTGTTCACGGTAAGAGACGCATCCTTGAGACTTCGTTGCCATCCCTTTGTCTCTCGTGTGACCAAGCAAGGCCAGAAGTCCATCAGAAGAGCCGTGCTGCCGTACTCATGTTCTACACTTGTCTTTGAAGTGGCGTTCCTGGAATCCTGGACTGTGTCTCTCCTGAGGTTGCTCGAAGATGGCTCGACTGTCAAACAGATTCGTACCGGATTCTCGACAATTCTTCAAGTCGTTTCTGTTGTTTTTATAGTCTCAGATTCTTGCGCTTCCCGCGCTCGCTATCCTGTTTTCTTTTTTTTTGGGATGGTGGAGTGGGGGGTCCGAGCCACACACTTAGCTACCTACTACCCTGCACCCATGACAATACTATAGCCAAGCTCTCTCGATTGCTGTAGCAGCACGGCGCGTGTTGGTGATCGTCCGCGTTTTAAGGGGTCGTGCTGCTTCTTTTGTATTTTTACGGTCTGAACAAGTGTACTTGTGACTACGAGAAGCACGCATGTACTTTGAGTGTGCGGCATGGTATCCGGGATTCCTGTTTGCGGGCAAACACCTCAACAACACGAAGCCATCCCATGCGGATCCGCAGTCCGTAGCTAGCTGCAGCGTATCGCCTGGGGCCGACAGCCAAGGGGAGGGAAGAGTGTGGCAGGAGTTGGTCGAGATAGTGTTACCACCTGGCCGCCGAGTGGTGGGATTCTCTTGCATGCATCGGGTGACGCACTTTGGGCGGACCTCTAATAGTAATGACCGCGTGTATCGCCTGTTACAACAATGCAAAGGCATTTTACACGGCCCGATATACACGCTGAGCCTTCTGATGGTAGCCAATCACGTGTGTGCACGGCACATGTCTTTTTCCCAGTCGAGAGGGGACCGTCGAAGCAGGGGCAAGGGAAAGCAGAAGCCATAAAGGGAAAACTAGAAGAAGTAAGCGGCGAACGGAAAGACAGGTGTACAGCACATGGGGCAGACGGTCGACACTAAAGGGCGGCATGGACTGCGGGTCATGGACTGGTTCAGCAAGAGGAGGGCCGGTGTGAAAGGAGCGCACTCGCCCGTCATGTCGCTCTCCGAAGGAGGAGCGGGCCCACATGCCAAAGGGACAGAGAGTTGCGGATTTCTGCAAGGGCATCTCTCCGGGCGCCGCACTCGAGCCTGGACAGCGGTGACACATCAGTGCAGCGAAAGCCGCACATGACATTCTGGTTGGGGTCATGTCAAGAGAGGGGGTTCCTGACGGGTTGTTACGTCACATCAGTCCACCGGGTACCGGTCGTTGACACTAGTTCGCGCCTCCTTCCGCTTCTGTGTCCGTCATGCGAAGGAGAAGGAAACCGAAGCTCACGGCCTTTGGGTCTGGAGAGCAGGTTTATATTTTACTTGTTTGTTTCATGAACAAGTTTTGTCAGTAGAGCAGGGTATTTCCCAGTCCTCTTGTTCTGCGCACAGGAAAGCAAGGTTCGTTTCCTCGTTTGCATCATTGCGTCAGTTGGCTTCGGAGCGAGATCTCGCTGATGGTGTACATGTCTTTCGTCGACCTGTGGAAAAGAGAACTTTGTGTCCGCTGGGAGATGAGACCACCATCAATGTGATCACCTTTCTCTGAAGACCTCTAGGAATTCGACTGCGTGATCATATTCTATACCTCCGGTGTCTTTGTCATCTCGAATATGAGTTGAGGGAGCGCTCCAACCAGTCGAAGGAGCAGTTTCTTTACCGATATCCTTTTGGTATTACTGTAGAAATGGGTCGCTAAGAAAAGAAATCCCGTCTTCCTCGACGGCAGTGCCTCAATTTCCGGAGTCACTTTCGGTTGTTACTTTGCTGATTCTCGTCATGAAGCCAGAACATGAGGGCGCATCAGGCTATCCTATGGGGGGCCTCCTGGAACGGTTTACGTGCGGAGTGGCAGAGATGGTTGGCTGGAGCGCCACCGTTGTCCAGTGAGGCGGCTGTCCAGCGGGAGCGCCAACGAAGAGTTTAACGTTCCATCTTGTTTCTTATGTTTCACCACGAAATAACGAGGATTACACTGTACGGCACTAGCGGTGTTCTCACAAACCAGAGTTCCTGCTGTACGTAACTACCATAGCTGTTAGTTTCAGTCCGACATTGAGTACTGGCGGTTGTCGATCTCCAAGGGGATTCGCGAGTACTATTTGATCAGTGGATACCGTTGTACTCTGCTTAAAGTTGCCCGTTCTTTACCTGGTCGTAATTCAGGACGGTGCCCGAAGTCTAGTAAACTGCGGCGAAGGAAAATGACGCCGGTTGTACTTCAAGTGCGTAGGACACCTACTAAACTTTACATCAGTCGATTCTATTACAACGAAAATCAAAAAAGAAAAAAACAAAACAAGGCATACAACTAGGACCGAGGCCGTTTCTTGCCTGCGGAACAGGCCGGCGTCATGTTCCTGCTATTCCGCACCCGCTGGCCTGCAGATCCCCGAGGACCGCAGGCTGCGACAGTGCCAAGATAGGCAACTGCCTACGTAGCGTACAAAACAGGAGCGTAGGGACTGTTCAGCTCGAATACCCCTGCCGTCTTTAGAACCCCTGTGACCTGGTACCGGAGGTCACAACGCCCCGTAGTCTCCGCTTGTCCCCTGGCAGGGCTGCCAGGGCTTTTGGCTCAAAACTGTTTCGTTGTCGACCTGTCCACGGCAATAACGTCGCACGGCCCCTCCGCATTTGCCAAGCGTGTCGAAACTCGATTTTGGTGCCTATCGCTCTGACACCAACGTAACTGCAGTCGCTTTGTAGCAGCCTGGACTGAGGACTGCTGCCGCGCGCTCCACGCGGATACCGACTGGAACCAATCCGAGTGGCATCTCATGACACGGATCTAATTGCTCTTCCTTGCAATCTTGGTGGCTATCGCACAAAGGGTTGAGCAGATGATTTGTTTTTCTACTTGCGCCGTCCTTCTTCTGAACTTGAGCGCGCACAAACGAGACCTGGGGGCGAAAAGCTGTCGGAAGACTGTCCGCCTGTCGATGTACAACGGATACACAGTCTCAAGTGTTTTCTTCCTTCCTTCAGGTGAAAACACTGCTTGGCCGAAACACTCATTCAAACTACCGAGATGCCGAAACCAGAAAAAAACTAAACACTCTCGCCATGCGGAAGAAGGAAAAAAGGCTACTTTACTATTTTCGCTTGTTCGGAAAGAGAATCTCCAGACAATCCAGTCAAACCAGAATCCGCTTGTACTCAGTCCTTTTCCATCAGTCGGGGTTGGAGAGCGCCTGCTGGATATCAACACTAGGCACTGCCAGGTCCGATGAGGAGGCAGGTACATTATACCTGTTCGATACACGAATGTGTAAGCGCCGGCTGTGTCGTCACGGTCTATAGCTAAGAAGTTCTTTGTCGCGAAGCTACCGTCGTGCGCAAACGGTGGCACGACTTTTCACATGTCATTCGCATAACCCTTGTCCAAATAGAACTTTCTTTGGATACAGGGATCTCTATGGCTCGACGGTTTGGCCCTGAGCGAGCGACTTTATATCCCTTGACTATAAACAGGATGAAACTTCCTTGAGCGGCTCTCTAGGCTTTAATGATAGCGTGAGAATTAACTCTTCCCATAGACAGATATTGTGGGACCCCAGGCTGGATGAACAAGTCGAAGCCTAGCCACGGGGAGCAACCCGAAGACTCCCGCCGTTGCTTCTTTCACGCGAGGCACGGTGTGTTTAAGACCCCCAGTTTGCATGTGCCTGTAATATTGTTGTATTACAGAACCGCAGCTACGATGGTTAGGAGAGCAAAGATTGAACCATAAGGGAGGCGTATCCGGCGACGTTTGTCCGCCACTTTTCAGAATGACGAGGGTCTCTTTCTCGCAACCGGAAGGGAAGTCGAGCCCGGTCGGTCTCCAAGCAAGATGCTGTACCGGTATCGTTTCGCATGTATCCGGAGATCGCCTTCTCTCATGTCGAAGTTCAGTGTATACAGACGGGCAATACGGTCCACCTCAAGAAATGTCGACTTCCCGGCCGTAAACACTCCAACTGCGCGACGGAGTTGCAATGAAATGGGCTAGCCGCGACATTCCGCGCTCGGTAGCTGGGCCCGGTTCTTTTCTACGTTTCTGGGGTATGACGCTATTTCCGCTTAGTGACTGGAAAGCCCTCGAACGCGAGACGGCCAAGTTGATGACACGTGCACCCTCGCTAAGCAAAGACATAGCTTGGCAATTAAACGTACAGAAAGGCGCAATCTCAGACTCTGGCACTCCATTCCGACAGGGCGCCAAGGGAGCCGAGGTGGATAGACTCTTGACTCCTGCTGGAGCGTCCCGGAGAGCGCTCGAAGCATCCCGCTGTTCTCCAGCTTCGCCTGCCGATGAAGAGGCCACGAAAGGAACGGAACTGGCGAAGTCGTAGACTGCGTTTGGGCGAGGGGACGTGTGGGTTACCACAGGAGTAAAACCCTCGAGGATCTGAAGGCAAACAGAGGCAATTGTAGTGGAACAAAGGTTGTCAGAATGGACGGAAACAAACGGCATTGCTAGGTATCTGAGATGCACGCGCTGTCTGTCTCACCCACAAGAGTTCGCCTTGGCCTTGAGGGCAAAAGAAGAGAGGAAGGAAGGGCCACCAAGTGTTGAATGAGCACTGAGTGAACAAGGACTGGGATGTGCCAAGGCAAAGACGGACAGCTGCAGCGCAAGAGTGGTTTGGCTGTACTTTCCCGAGTTCTAAGCCCACATGCAGGTTCTTCGGATACGCTCGAACCCCTAGGGCTCACTTTCCTAGTCAAAAATTACTTGAGCTTCTTCCGTTCTCACGCATCTTTTCCACTACACAAGGGAGGAGATGATGCTTGACGCACACTGGCATTTTGATCGCAGCACACGCCTGTGTCTTGTGCTGCCACGAAACTCTGAGATCAGCTGAGGCAGCAGCGAGACAGGATAGGATGCTCTCTGCGCAGCGTACCACCTCTTCCTACCTAGATACTCCTTTGTGAAGCTGCCGACAAAATAGTTATGCACCCACGAAAATCCCATGAGATCTTGGAACCCACGCGGGCACATCAACCAGGGGGGAGAAGACGGGGCTTACTTGGAGGTCGTGCGCTATGGTCATGACTGTCGGACGCTGCGATGGATCTGGTTGGTGTGAAGAACGCACATCAGCACAGGGTTCTCCTTGTTCTTCGTGATTCTTTTGCGTGCAACCGGCACACTGAATTCGCCTCAAATGGACGCATAGTTACCGCGTACATATACACATATATATGTATATATATATATATGCAGCAATCAACTCAGGGCGTGTACCTGCTACCCGGTAGTCTTCAACAGGGACGACGCGCACAAACTACGACATGTCCGCACGAGCCAGGTGTTTGCTGACGAGATCCTAGCAAGGCGAAGTATCATGAAGGTGTAATTAGACACACGGAACGTCTGTGTTTACACGCGAGATGGCTCAGACTCGCTTTTCTGCATTCCGTTTTTTGGTGTCTCTGGACGCCGTCTGAGAACTAATCCACACACCCAGCGTGACCACCGGGGCAACCACCACGATCATGCATACTACTGGCCGAAGAAACGGTGGGTTGAGCAGGAATTCCAGCATGCATGCATGCATGGGATGAGCAGCTTCAATCTGAATGCATTTCAAGATACACGGATCACGCCAGAAGCGAACAAGCACACATAATACACCAGACGTTTGTTCGATTGTCCTTCTACAGGTAGGGAGTGAGTTACCTGTTTCGAAGTAACTAGGACGAGTCCCGAAAATGCATCCTTCGGGCGTAACGGCACTGCACGAAGCTAGAACGATGTCGACTGCAGACGAAGAACACACGACAGCAGCAACCACTTCCACTTGATCCCCCTGAAGAATACAGCAACGCCTTCTGTCATTCAGATGGGAAAAGTCTTGGTAGGAGAGTGACGTAGTAGGCTGTCCTCCTCTCACGACGAAGGAAGGTGACAGGGGTAGGCCAGAAATCCATCTAAGGGTGAAATGTTGTTCTTTCCTGCGAAGAGGGCGAAGACACGTAGCTCGGGAAAAGCGAACTGGTCATGAGTCGGAGGCAGGTTTTCTACAGTCTTGTCAAGACATGCATTATTCCATCACGTGTACGAGCGTACCCATGGAGGACGGATCTCCCAGAATGTACGGAAAACCATGTGACGAGTATGAGTTATATAGACACATGTAGCGACACAAGGGCAGGAGGCCCAGAAATACAGACAGAGTTATAGTCCTTCTTGTTTGTGTTGGATCTCCTACCTGATAGACCTCCAAAGGATTCTCGCGACGCGCTTTCCGCATCTCCTTGCTGCAACACTACCACATGTGCCTTGTGTTGCCTCGAGAATTTCCAAACAACATATGCCACCTCTCCCTCTTTCGTAACAACTGAGGTACTTTCACCGGTTCGTCCATCCGAAGAGTCGGAGGTACCACATGCTTCTCTTGTCCTCTTCTTCTCTCTGTTTTCATACTCATCACCATCAAAGGTGGTTTCCTCTATCAAAGGAGCCGTCGTTGCCTGTGTTTCTCCGTGGGAGCCTTCTGTCTTAGTGATTTCCGTGCCGGCTTTGTGAACTCCGCCTGGATTATTACAATTGCAGGAAGAAAGGCTACTTGACTTCTCCAATTCAGTCTTCTTCTTCTTCATGTCTTCTGTTTGAACTCCTTTTCCATCAAAAGATTGGCTTGTCGGCACATCACCAAGTGTGTACACTGTAGGAAGCCGGGTTAGCAAGAAAGGCTCAGTAGTTGGTGGAGGAGGAGTAAGGAAGACTGCGGAAAGAATACAAGAGCCCAAACGCCATATAAACAAACATAGAAGCATTCGTTTGAGTCTCAGGAAGCAATGTAAAGACAAGAGAAAGATACCGGAAGGGGAGGCGGCTCTAAAAGAAACACAAGCCTAAGAGGAACTGCTCCGGCTACGCAAGGAATCGTCGGGGACAATCAGCTGTGTGTACCTAGGACCCTTTATGTACGCGCAACTGAAGCCAGGAAAGGTATGAGGTTCCTATTTTGGAACGACAAACGATTCTTACAAGATATCTATCCGTGCTGCTATTTCAGTTGACCGTCCGACTAAGTGCAGAGACTGAGCTTCGCACTTTCAGCAGAAGCGAAGCAGCCTACAGATACAGAAGAGAAAATCAGTCCAAGGCGACCTTTCTAAAGACACCTGTATGTTTAGCTTTCACGTTTCCCCCTCAATGGGTGCATGCATCAGGAGCCGTAGAGTAGTAGGCCGACAAGCCACATACGATCACCTAGCCGAGGCAACTAATGTTTTCCAAGGAAACATGAAACGAGTGTTCTTCTGGTTCTAACATCAGCATTCACATACTCCATCTACGGGGGGGGGTCATCGGTCACAGTGTCTGTTTCTCGTGAAACTCTGGAGATGCAGTTTATCGTCCGCAGAAGCAATGCACTTCTAGGGCCCTAGAACAAACAGCCGCAACCCCGAACGCCTTAACGAACAAATGGAGGGAAGTGAGGAGATCCTTGTTCTCTCTGGAGAGCGACCGAGGGAAGAAACCAAATGAGGCTTGCCACCGGCTACTACATAGCGCCTGTAGAGAGAAGGCCCGGCTGCACTGGGTGTGATGAGGAGAGAACTGAAGCTCCCCTTCAGAAGAAGAAAGAGTTTCAGACAAGCTAAAAAAGACACTACATGTTTCCAGAAGTGTGACGCAGCCTCTCCCTCTACAGCGCCAAGGTATCTTCACCTGCGAAGATGAAAACACTTTCGTGGGCTGCTAGCTAGAGCGAATTATCCCGCCGATGACTCTGATCCGCCCCGTCATCTTCAAGCTACCTAAGACCACAGAAGATGCTCTCGGTGCGACGGTCAGATGAATTGCATTCAACACGCACAAGCAGGAAAGAAGAGTGCAACGTAACCAGGTAGAACCGCTCAATACATAGTTAGATAGGACAATCCCAACATGAACTATATACAGTTCCGCTTCAACGGCTAGGGAGTCAGTACTCGAGTAAGGGGTACCAATGGTAGAGAAGCCGCCTCAACGATGGGAAGTGATGAGGCCTCTCATTGCATGACTGAAATGGTAAAGAAACTGTCTACATGAAATGTAGACACCGTTGCCTTCTTGAGTTTCTTTGTCGCTCACAAAGATTCAGAAACATCTGCATAAGGCAACGACGGAGACCTGCATGTGTGTGTGTGTGTGTGTGTATGCTTGTCGATGCGGCACGCACGCGGATAGGATGATGACGCTTTGTTGTTCTTTTATTTCTTACTTTTATCCTGTGTTGCTTCCTCGGAGAGAAGCCATTGAAGAGAGGGGAAATCGAGATCAACCCACACGACCTTAGCTCTCTTCCTGCCACGAGAGACAGAGAAACTCAACTCAAAGAGACAGACTGCAAGGATTCGCAACCAAGTGAAGAGCAGAAGGAGGTAGTACCTTCATCACCCGCTCACCTGTAGTAGTTACCCGTAGGTGAAACTGACCGGGATGACTAAGCCACGAACACGAAACTGCCAAGGCGAAGCCGAGGCTTGCTTGCCCTTCCGGTAGAGAAGAAGAAATGGTCTAGTGTACCTGGAGAAGTGACGACGAGATGATGTGCGTATAGCGCAGAATTTTCTCCTACTAAGCGGAGCGAAACTAAGGGAGAAATCGCGACAGGTGTGGAGTATTTTATGTAGACAATCAATATGAAGAAGAGCAAGCATGTAAAGAGCACCTCACGTTGTCAAGAAAGCACACGACAAGCCTGCATGCATAGAGGCAAACGGACGCATGCAGTAAGCACAAGCAGCCATATTAGACAGGAAAATGGAAATGCTATGGCAGAGAAGATATCACTTGTAGTAGTAGTAGTAGGACGTCTGCGGGTATATTATCAGATTGAAGGAAGACATATGTGTTTTCCTGTGCTGTCTGAAGAAACAAGTAGAAGCTACGACGGAGAGAAAGAAGTAAAGAAACCCAATGATTTCACCCCCCACAAGCCGTACATCTGCCAAGATGTGCATGAGTTGATGGAGAGGCAACAATGTTCAAATCGATGCGGTGCAACAACCCAAACACACCTAGTAGCTGCGAGAAAAGGAACATCTCCGCCAGGCGTACATATATATCCATATATATATATATATATAGAGAGAGAGAGAGAGAGATGGATATATGACATGAACAGATGTGAACGCACACTAGGCAGGTAACCCACTAGAGAAAGCGCCGGGTGACAAGGCTATTCTTTGAGAAGGGAGAGTTTCTCCAGTACAATTCCCCACTGCCGGTACGTCTTGCCTCGCCACGCTCACAAAAGGTGCGAAGAAAGAAGCAAACAGGGGATACCGACTGCTATGGACACTGGGGCACTTCCTTTTCGAAATGAAATCTGGTTAAGGATGACGACGATGCGCCACCACAGAAAAGACACTGTGTGCAGACTGGAACTCTCTGCATCGAATGAATCTACAGCTACGACTACACCACCCGATAAATCATGTCTCTACGTGACGAGGTCTGTTTCTCTCGTAACCATCACAGGGCATGTCCTCCAGGCGGAGAGAACGATTCACAGGAGACAAGCACCTAGGAGAGCTATACAGAGATTTGGGTTTGTCGAGGATGATGAGATAGCTAGTCTGGCTATCAGTGCCTTCTTCCTCCCTCACGTAGGATGCGACAGAGTGAATCCGCGCTCCTACCTAGTCTAGAAAAAGAGAGAAGGAGAGATGAAAACAAGCTAGGAAAAGCTTAGGACCCTGACACGAAATCTTCCCTGGAGGAGGTTCAAGTCAATAATGTGTGTCCCTGGATTCGGGGCAACACTCACCAGGCATCTGTCTCTAGTAGGTGCCGAGTTGCTCTGATAGCTCCTTTGAACTGCGGAGGCTTGTTTCTCTCTTTGTAATCCCTTTCTTCTTGTTTATCCTTTCGTTCTTCCTCTTTGTCTAATGAGTCGTGATTCTGATGGCTTGGTGTACGCTCCTCCCGTCTCTCCCTCTCTGCGGCGGGCTTGGGCGTTACCTCCTCCTTTCTTCTTTCCTTTGTTTTCCCTACTTTCTCATGTGCTTCCCCAGGCAAAGCCCGACAACGACTGAGAAGGCCATAGACATGCTGACAGAAGTAGCTCTCTAAAGAAGAGACACTCTGCAAGAAACTGTAGCGTGTCGGTAAAAGTGCTTGGAGAAACTCTTCAGGGAGAACGTATGAGTGCTTCTCAACATCTCCGCCTACTTGGTCTTGTTCAGGGCAGCCTTGCCTTTCTTTTACATCATCATTCTCGCCGTTTCTCTCTCTTCTACCAGAGGCGACCTCGTCACTCTCCTGATGTCCCCTGTTGTTTCCTTTTGTCTCTGTGAAGATACACATATTTCGTCTCACCTCCTCTAGACTTCTCCTTCTTTCATTCTGAGTTTTCTGTCTCGTTTCCATACAGCAACCCGAAAGATTTCCCATCTCACAAGTCTCTCCTGTAGAGAAGTCACTTGAGAGTTCCTGGTTACGGCGCTCTCCCGTTTTCTCCAAGGACTCCTTTCCGCTACGATGCCTCCCTCCCACCGGCTTTTCGGGTTTTACCTCTCCAGACTGCACAAGGCAACTGCCTCTCGTTTCTTCGACCTTGTGTTCCTCGCACACACGGGGCATCACATTGCCGGTGAGCTTCTGTTCGCTTCTTGGTGTAGTGACAGAAGACTGAAGAAGCTTAGCTTTGACCTCTTCGAGAAGAGCACCCAGGCCCTTTGCATGCAGGCGGGGATGTAAAGGCAAGAATTCTTCAGGAGGCGTCTTCATGGGTACCAAGCAATTCTCTTCTCCAGGCATACACAAAGCCTGCCTCTCACACACACACAAAGATGGCAAGTCAGATACCCGGCTGAACAAGTGAGGCTGCTTTTCTCTCCAGTCTAAAGAAAACGACGAGGAAAATACGTCTTCTGATATCTTTTTCAAATAGGTATCCTCTCATCACTAAGAATGAAAACTTCTTTGTCCCACCACCGGATATTTCGCCCTTGGCGTTGTCACGCCAAGGCATGCAATCCACTTCTTCTGAAGTCACGTCATCCACCAGTTCCTACATTGGGGGGCTTCTTGTCCTCCCTTTCGTGTTAGTATAAACGTGTTGAAAAAGATCGGAAAGGGAGGTGAGCCTCAAGATAGAC
>NW_027155743.1:584-3406 GCF_002600585.1 Cystoisospora suis | reverse complement strand
ATAGATAGATAGATTGAAGATAGATAGATAGATAAAAGATAGATAGATAGATTAAAGATAGATAGATAGATAGACTAAAGATAGATAGATAGGTAGATACGTACTGGTTTGTGTATCCATGTAGTGAAGTTTTGTTGTTGTCGAGATGTTTCGATACAGTCGGAGATATTCCATACATGTTTGTCTTTCGTTCAACTTCTGTACCGCTTTTCTGAGACAAGGACCAGCGGTTATACGTATATACGTACGAATATACATATATATATATATAACTCCACGAGATTGTGTATCTCGTACAGAATGAAGCGATACGTACATTCGCCCTTCCTTAGAAAGGCACAAAACAGAGTTGGAGTGAATAGAGTGAAAAGATAGACACAGCCCAGCATAGCATCTCTAGATAGATAGGCACTGACCATAGATGCATGCACGTGTATACACATATAGGGGAAGACCGAGAGGAGATCTCTTTGAGCTGTCTGACCAGCTCAACCTTTTACCGAAGGGGAGAGAGATCAACTCCGTAAACGGCATACGACGATGCCTGTTTTAAAAACAAATGAACATGCCGTGTATAAAGCATAGAGAGGGTATACAAGAAGATAAGGAAGAGAGGAAGAAAACCAATCGTAGACAGAAAAGAAGGTAAAAAGCAAAAGAACTTCGGCTGCTTCTTCTTCATGTTCGTCTCCGTCTCCTGGGAGCTTACCATTGTTAGGGCCATGTGGAAAGAACTGAGACCTGTGAGATAAGAATATCGAGCCTACACAAGAGGAAGATGACAAAACGGATGGTGATCCGCAAGGACTTTGCGAAGAAGGTGTCCCACATGAAGTAGAAGAAGAGAATGGAGCTGAAAGAAGAGAGAAAGTATTGAACGAGTTATACTTCGTAACGACTGCGATCTCTGTGTTAAGGCGACTAACCGATACCAGGTTGACAGCTTGGCGCCGAACAGGGCGTGTCATTTCCCTGTAAATAGGAAGAAATGAAAGAATCAAGAAGAAACACACAGGAAGAAAGAAAGAAAAAACGAAAGAAAGGATAATTAATTGCCATCCTGAAAGGACTACAAACAAGCAACAGAGAAACGATCTGGAACTCTCCTTGATGACAACTCGATTCCATCCCATAGATAGATTAATGATAGATAGACAGATACATAGATAGATTGAAGATAGATTAAAGGCCCATGAGAACAGGTACAGAGCGGAGAAGTCGAGAGAGGAGAAGATGAGGAAAAACGAGAGATTAAATCAGAAGGAAAGTGACAGTGTATACTGTTAAGAGGAAGTGAATGGAAGTTTTCGAACAGGCAAAAAGGCGAAAGAGACTTCGACTTCTCTGGATTTCTCTGATGTGGAACTTCAACTCCTGGTTTCTGAGAGACATGTTCGAGTTCCTGAAGAGATGCCAAATCTTCAAGTGACAGACTCGAATATGTGAAGAATGGAGCTGTTCGTGTTGTAAGGCCACGGACTGCATGTAGTACGAGATCGAGCACAACATAAAGACTTCCGACATTGTCGAAGAAAGAACTGCATGCAACCGTTCACTGTCTCGTTTTCTTTCTTTCTCTTTTTCCTATATGGTTCAGAGTATTCATCTTTCTCCTGTGTCCTATCTTTCTTCATACGTACCAAGAGAAATTACTCCGAAGATCCCAAGCCATGATGGACCCGGATGCTACCGCCATGAAGACATAGTGGGGAACGTGAGCTGTACATACACCTGAGATCGAGTGTATAGGCACCCTCCCTTCATGCTCGAAGACCATTTGTTGACGCGAAGTACGTAAATCCCAGATTCGACATGATCCGTCTTCACTGCAAGAGCATACGACTCCTGAAGAATCTCTTCCATTAAACAAGACATTCCTATTCTTCTCTTCTTCATCTTTCTCTACACTGTTTCCACACGCTCCTTCTATTCTCTCCTTCTCGCAGTCGTTTTGACTGTGACTGAAAGCGCGACTGCTGTCAAGCTGATGGGTGGATGACGAAGCCTGAAGAAACACGTAGACGACGAAGAAGATGTGTACAAAGCAAGAAGAACACCAGAAGAAGACGCGATATAGCGGTTCATGCTAATCATGCCCAGCGGTAAACAACAGAAACCGAGACACTGTGAAGGAAGCAACGAAAGACAATCCATCAAAAAGTTCTTGAAGACTTCATAAACTTCTTAGTTCGCTCTGTCAAGTCCATCACTACAAGCACCCACCTACACTCTACAGAATCTTCACATACTCTCTATAAGAATTTTCGATCACATCCCTAGATAGGGGCAAAGTCACCTCCCCCCCCCTGGAATAGAACCCTCAGCCTCCTACATCCTTGCTTAACGAAGAGTTCCTAAAGTCTCTCCGTAGACTCTTCAGATCACATCTACTGTAGGAAGGACGTCATTCACTCAAGGCGCTATCCCTGAGATGCGGAAAGGAGACATCTGTCCTTGACTCCCCATTGCATCTCCACGCCATTCCCGGTTATACACTGATAGGATTATTCGTAATGAAAGACGAGTGAGCTGCGCCAAACATAACTTCGGGTCTCCCACTAGGATTCCTTGTCATCTCTCCCAACTTAGGGGAATAGACGAGCTGGACGACTTGATAGGAGTTTCTCAATGCAGCCTGAATGGTGAGTTAACTCCACCCCGTAGGATTGATGATGCGCACGCAATTCGGATCGATGATGGCCTCTGTCGAAACAAAGCGTTACAGTGGGCAGGCAACTACCTCTATGACTGAGTATCCAAGATACTTGCTATAGCATTGGGTGTTCCTAAGAAGATACATCGCGCTCATGAAAACTCATCGA
>NW_027155743.1:0-523 GCF_002600585.1 Cystoisospora suis | reverse complement strand
CTTCCACAGGTGCCGCACCCCTCGATATCCTGTAGGCGATATTTTTTGAACAAGACATCTCTGGAGTTCTTTTACAGTGTATTCATCTTCACACACTCATTCATATGCATCTACAGAGATGCATATCTACACATGGAAAGTAGATGTGAGCACTGGTTGGAGAGAAGAACGACACTTTCTGATACACTGAGATCCGGAGGAAGAAGAAATTTTCGAAGAAGAGTCAAGAGGAAATGATAAGAAAGATAGAGACCAGAAGAAGGGGAAGAATAAGGAGTCTGATGCGCGAGTTGTTCATATCAAGAAGAGAAGATGCTGAGAAGAGGAAGATGGAAAACGAGAAGAACAAAGATGACACGGAAGCTCTTTTGCTTTCCTGCCCTCTATTTGACCAGTCTTCTCCAAATTCAGTACTTTCGATTTTACTTAATCTATTCTTTCTTACAGCCGAACTGCAAAAGAAAATACTGGACAAGAGGAAGATTGGTGCTAGTGAAGAGAGAAAGAGACATTATGGAAAGAC
>NW_027155742.1:0-384 GCF_002600585.1 Cystoisospora suis | reverse complement strand
AATGCTTCTGCACCTTGGGTGCTACTAAAGTCGTCTTTGGCACGTTCTTTCCTCTTTAAGCGGTGAAAGACCGCCTCGGATTCGCTGGCGACCGCTCGAGGGGTACGGTCGAGCGGCTCGCTGCGGCTGTTAGGGTCCCCTAGGGCCCGTTCTCCTATTTCCTACTCTCTCCTTTCTTCGTATTCTTGGCGCATTCGCTTTCTAAACGTGTTTTGCTATCCTTATGCCTCCTTAGATGAGGCCGGGTCCTAACTATTTCCCCCTTTTCCCGGTGGTGTGTCTCTCTGAACCGGCCGGTCGTCCCGCCTCCCTGGGAGGTGCGGTCCCCGGCCGTTTTCCCATGACCTCCTAAGGCTGAGTCTGGGTCCTTCTTCCTCCTTTAAC
>NW_027155741.1:0-458 GCF_002600585.1 Cystoisospora suis | reverse complement strand
AGTCAGCGCCCGCAGTCTTGGACTGAAATGAAAGAGGTCATCCGGGCCCATTTTAATGCGATATCTGAGTCGGAAGCTGTGGATCGTGTGAGGAGGGTGAGACAGCTCACCACGGTGCAAGAATATCTTATTAGGTTTAATAAAGCGGCAGCAGAGTGCCCTAATTTATTGGAAGAAGAGAAAACTAAGATGTTCGTGGCTAATTTAAAGCCTGAAATTGGTGATTTAGTAGATGTGCGCAGGCCCAGGAATATGAAGGAAGCGATCGCGGAAGCAGTCCGCATCGAGGCAAAGCAAGCGGAGCGAGCGCGCGATAGGCGCGGGTTAAGAGGCGAACCGCCGCCGGGTCCAGGGAAGGGACCGGGCGCGGACGGTAGGAGGGATCCCGGAGGAAACGTGCAGACGGGGCCCAGGCATGTGGGTTATGGTGGATATTTAGGGGGAAGTTTCGGTGGTGC
>NW_027155740.1:797-1072 GCF_002600585.1 Cystoisospora suis | reverse complement strand
CCTCTCTCTACGGGAGCGAGATCAACCCCAACGACCGACGAGGACCACAGAAACAGGCAGGGAGAAGAACCGCCTCAGGCGACACCAAAGCCCCCCAGAGAACCGACCCCAGAGCAAGTAGAAGAACTACTCGATGAAGATGATCCCTTTTCGTTTGTATCCAAAGAGGTCTGTCCACAGGGGAACCACGAAAGGCCACGCGAGATGCGAAGGGGAAGAGCGCGAAGAGGAAGCAGGATCCAGGCAAGACGTCCTAGCGCGAGAGAGGAAGGAGA
>NW_027155740.1:0-203 GCF_002600585.1 Cystoisospora suis | reverse complement strand
GAGAGGAAGGAGAAGTGAATGTTCGCCCCAAGCCCGTTATAGCAAAGACTCTGAGCCGCTATGACAGAGTCACAGAAGGAAAGAGGCTCGCCGACAGGGAGAAGGAGATGGACGCGGTTTTCCTTAGAAGGTCGTTGAGAGAAATGCACGAAGGGGGGCGAAGAGGGATCTTCAGCCGATTCCACCCGGACCATGCACTCTGG
>NW_027155739.1:0-295 GCF_002600585.1 Cystoisospora suis | reverse complement strand
CGCAGAGTTTACAGTTTTGGTGCAAGGACGGCGGTGTGCGGGGCACGCCGAGAATTCGTTATTTTGGAGAGGGCGACATGCCGCAACCATCAACCAAAATTACCGGAGAGCGGGTCACACCGGGAGACAGTCAACTGCGACGCCACACAATTGCGCCGACACAGGCGGAGAGCAAGCCCAAACTGTCGAAGGGCATCGGCAAACTTGCGCCGGCAGGCAGACAATCTTCGCCGACATCGACCAGGAGGTCCCTCCCGGAGATCGCGAAGGCCTTGGAACGAAGCCTGGAGCTCGT
>NW_027155738.1:0-332 GCF_002600585.1 Cystoisospora suis | reverse complement strand
CCGAGACACCAGAAACCTATTGGGAGCACCCCAGGGTCCTGGAATCGTGTTTCGTGTAGGGGAAACCCATGTCCCCGTTTTCGTGATCTTGCATGGAAGTCGTAATGTTCACGGCGGCTTTGCGCGGCACCTAGGCCCCGCGTCGCCCTGAAAATAGTGCAGTTAGATAGGGGAAAAGAAGAGGTATCTAGTGATACCCGAATCATAGCCGTAGGAGCAAATTCAGGAAGATCGATACTTTTCACCAAAAGGGTAGCGGACCAGCGCAGGTGCCGTCTACCCCGCAACTCGCGTATAGCGGAACACGAATTTGGCCGGTCTCAGCGGCCAGG
>NW_027155737.1:0-315 GCF_002600585.1 Cystoisospora suis | reverse complement strand
CGAGTGTGGGACCGTTCTCTCTCCTTCCAAACCGCCTCGCTACGAAGTGCGGCCTCGATCTACTAGGCGGTCCTATCTCCTGACGCGCCTCCTTCTGTCCCCGCGGGCCTTCACGGAGTTGTTCTTGCTCGCTGTACTCGAATCTTCGGCTAAAACGCTTCCCTCTTGAAGATCTCTCCTCCCGCCGATCCGGACCCATGTGCAACACCAGGGGGCAACCTGGGTTTGACCTCCGCATGGGACTCCGGGCTCGTTAGGCTGCTCTAGCAGCCCTCTGTCGATTCCTCTAGGGCCTTCATGCCTCTGACCAACTTG
>NW_027155736.1:1760-3798 GCF_002600585.1 Cystoisospora suis | reverse complement strand
CGGGCGTCCCTGGTCAGCGCGTTCAGTAATACGCTCTGGCCGCCATTTCACCGAGCACTTCACTGACTCGGATTCTTTCTCCGAGTATTAGCTGCCTAGTTTCAGCGATGGTGCACAGCTGCTCATGGCGGCATATCAGCCCACCCCGTGCTAGAGCCAACGACGTCGTCGGCGTGCAGGTGGATACAGGCCCCTGGCCTCTTCAACTGCTTGCGACCGCCGGCCTGTTGTCCGGCGAGACTCGTAGGGTGCGGAGGTGTCGGCCCTTCCACTCTCCCCCAGTTCTCCGTCTAGCGGAGTGAGTCTCCCAACTTCGTCGCTAAGTAGCCCCTCACGAATTAGTGACCGACGAACTGTCCCGCGATCCGGGCGGCTGCCTTCTCGTTCGTCCACCTGCGTGTCTTCCGGCCTCTTGGGCTGCGACTGCGAGGTTTGTGGAGATGGAAGTGCCGCCCCCGACCCACCAGGTGTGCTTGAGTCAGGAGGCGTTGCACGGCTACTCGCGTTGCTGTTGTCCAGAGGGCGGTTGTTTGTTCGCACCCTAGCGAACGGCCACGGATCCCTCTTTTCCTCCGGGAGGTCGAGGAGCCTTAACTGGTCTCTAGTGACATGTCTCTCCTCCCTGCTCACGCGTTCTTGAAGCTTATAGGTTTTGTGCTTGCTGAACCTTTCAATAACAACCCAGGGCCCTGCCGACTTGGGAGCCAACCTAGCTGGGTACTGGCCTGCGTCGGCAGGACTCAAGCGTACTGCTACTATTGCACCGCGAGGCAGCCGCGCCTTCGAGAAACCGCATAATTCCCTTCGGCGTTGGTCTTGTTTCACGTGCGCTTCATACACATGTACTGTAGCGCGCTACAGCCTCTCTAACCAAGCAACGGGAACGGGGTCGAGCCTGGGCTCGTCAAGATACCTTTGTACAGGAAGCATTGCCGCCCGCCCGTTCAAGGAAGAAAGGTGACAAACCCGTTGCTCTGTGCGGCGTCGAGTTATGGGTTAAGGCTACCGCTTGCAGGTGCCTATCCCAGTCTCTGCCGGCTTTATCAACGAGTGCTCCGAGCGCTTTCTTCAGCGTTCCCATAAATCTTTCGACCACTGAGTTCCCTTGCGAGTGGTATGGCGTGCTGAAAATCTTCGGCGCGCCTATGCTCCTACAAAGACGGTGTAAGACCTCGGCCACGAACTGCGGACCATCATCAGATAGCACCATGCGGGGGACACCATGCTGCGGTATCCAGTTCTCTCTCAGAATGTCTACGACGTCAGCGGCTTCTGCTCGCCTCAAGGCTGTCAGTTCGACCCATCGACTGAAGTGGTCGATCACTACCAGAATCAGAGTGAAACCTTCTCGTGACGCCGGCAAAGGTCCAAACAGGTCCAAGGCGACGACTTCGCCAGGCCATCCCTTTGGCAGCGCTCGATCTGGAATATTGCGCGTCCCGTTCCTGGCCGGCTGCCAGCACTGACTGCACGTGCGCAACACTTTCGTGACGTCGCGTCCTATTGTCCCCCAGATGTACCGCGCCCTCAATCTTGCTAAAGTTTCCTTAGGGCCAAAATGCCCAGCTTCCTGTCCCAGGTGCGTTCTTTGCACAACGGCCTTCCCAGCAATTCGAGGCAAATATACTAGCAGCTTCTTATCATCTTTTCTTGCTGGTTCGGTGCTTTTGAAGCACAATACCCCGAACCACTACCTTCGGCGAAGAACCTAAGATGTCGACCTAGCCTCGTCGGCGGCTATCTCGGCGTCCGGGCAGTCCAGTTCGTTACCTGCGCCTCCCGTGAGGGTTCCTGGCCCCTCCGACGTCTCTGAAACCTGCAGGTTCACTCCCTGTCGTCGATCTCCTCCTGATGCTTCATGGGGCTCTATGGCCCGGACAGCGGACAGCCGATCTTCGCATCCGCGGCCTCTCCAAGGGTCGAGCGTGTACCGCTGCACGTCTCTCGGGCTGCCCTGCCTGCTCGAAGTCCTATCTCGTACTATTCCGGCCGTTTCACGCACCTTCCAACTTCCTTGACCCTGGAGGCGTGCGTTCGG
>NW_027155736.1:0-1415 GCF_002600585.1 Cystoisospora suis | reverse complement strand
TGCACGGTTCCTTACCCGGGATCGGGTGGAAACCGTGTTTTGCCGGCTCGATTCACCGGCGGGTGAGTTGGCTCCCGCGAGCCGTTGCGGCTCGCCGATGGTCCCGATGCCGTTTCCGTGGGTATTTCTTATTTGTTCTCGTGTTTGCTGTGGTTCAATGGTTAGCAAATGCCTTTTGCTTCCCATTGATACCTACTTTATGTGGAAAGCTTGTGTTTTGCCTGCCGGCCTGCCTTCTGATTTTCTGTGCGCGACGCCCGTTGTCTTGCGGCTTCCGGCGCGTGCTGCGTCTACGGTGGGAGAATTTCCCGCGTGAAAATTCCTGGCCGTTCTAGGCCTTTCTGTGTTTCCTCTGGGCGGGCTCGCTATTTTAATGGTTCTACCTCTTGATTAGGCTCCTCTAGGGGCCCTAATTCGACTCTTCTGGAGTCCACGGACCGCAGTTTCGCACTCCCGGTCCGTGGGCCAGTTTGATTGTCCGACTGTTAGGTCGGTTGGTTGGCCCGTGTTGGCCTTTACTGTCTTTTTCGGGTTTCATTGAGTTTACTTGAGCTTCGAGGCTCCGGATGGATTCTCTTATCCTAATCTTGCTTATTAGGCTCCCCTAGGAGCCCTGCTAGTCTCGTGTGTGAGCCGTACTGTTGCCGTGCTACCTAGCGTGGTTGCGCGCTGGTCGGAGAGTCCGGCCGTTGCGATCTTCCCGAAAAATGTGTTCCCGCCTTAGTGCGGGGTCATAATAACTCCTAACATCGTACAAGGTGTCTACCGCACCTTGAACTAGCTCCTTAAGTGGCCTGGCTGCTGAGATCACTCAAAATCGTGTTCCGCTATGCGCGAGTTGCGGGGTAGACAGCGCGTCCCCCTGCCCTATGCTATTCTGGGCGAAAATATTGATTTTCCTAAATTATCGAGTACGGCCACAAATCGGGTATCTCTGGATACCTCTTCTTCCCCTCTATCTGATCATGCCAATTTTAAGGCGGTGCGGGGCCTAGGTGCCGCGCGAGACCGCCGTGCAATTCACGACTTCTGCACTAGGTCATGAAAACGGGGTCATGGGTCTCCCCTACGCTAAACATGGTTCTGGGTCCCCAAAACGCTCCCAATGGGCTCCTGTAGTTCCCTTCTTGCTTTTAGCCTCCCCAAGGAGGCGTCAATGTACTCGTCCAGCTTGCGCCGTACTCTTTTACTCTCCGGTGACGGTGTAGGCGATGCGTCGGCGATTTGCTGGAGATGCTCAAGGATCTTGCAAGGCGAGTTTGCTTTTTCCGGGGCTGTAGTTCTCCCGGTAGGTTTCTGCTGGCCCTGTCTCTCGGTTGGTAGGTCGCTGGGTGCGTGGTCTGGCCGTTCTTGGCCCTTGGGGACTTCGTCCGCCCTGCTTGTTGTTTTCTCGACTTCCGCGCTCGATGTGCGTC
>NW_027155735.1:0-281 GCF_002600585.1 Cystoisospora suis | reverse complement strand
CGTAGCTTTGGGGGGACCTTCTCTTTGGGCTTCAAAGTCTCCCCCAGTTGCCTAAAATTTTCTAGGTCGTTTCTCCCCCTAAAGGTTCCCCGGTTAGGCTTCCTTGGTCCCCAGCTTTCCCTACCAACATCTTTCGTCATCTTCTCTTTATCCGGTTTACGAAGTCCAGAAGTTATTTCTTGTAGAACAGCACAGCTCTTAGTCCTTCCACTTATTAATCTCTCAATCCTGTTACCTCCCTTCAAGCCCCCAGTCTTCGTACACAGCATACCCATCTTAGG
>NW_027155734.1:36163-36608 GCF_002600585.1 Cystoisospora suis | reverse complement strand
ATATCATCCGCCCCCTGCTAAGAGCCGTAGCGTACTAGGGGATGGATGCTACTGACACTTGCTGGTCTATTGCTTCTGAAAGAAGCGAACGCCAGCGAGGACGCGTCACTTGAAGGTGCGGAGGTAGTGTAGTGGCCGTGTGGTGACTACATGTTGACCATGCATACCTGTGGCAGGATGCATTGTGCTTTCCCCGTCCCGCAACGTGTGTCGTTCCGGGCGCTGTGGTACGATTTGCCCGCGCCGGGGAAGTGTCTGCCCCGCGCGGTCGGAGAGGGGACGGACAGCTGGAAAAGTTCTACAATTAACCTTCAGAGAAACCTTTGCAAATTCCACGCAACGCCTTGAGCAGGAGTCCCCACTAGACAGCAGCTACTCTGGGATCGACTGTGGCAGTTACTCATCGTGCAGCGGCGGCAGCCGTCATCTCACACGGTCCGTTCTG
>NW_027155734.1:29930-35874 GCF_002600585.1 Cystoisospora suis | reverse complement strand
GTTCACGCTCGTCGCTCGGGGTGCTGTATTCGACTGTGTGACTTCTGTCATGTACTTTTCGCTGTTTCCTCGACTCCTCTCTAGTGAGGATTGTAACCGTGGTCATGTCTTCGACTCGAAGCCAGAGACGCACGAAAACACACCTAGAAAGAAAGGGCCATACAGGGCCTTGTTTGGCGGGATTTATCAGTTCTCTCGGGAGGTAGTACAGACAGTTGCGACTGAGGCCCTTTCTATCTGTCTCTCTTATTTGTCCCGCTTCTGTATTGCTATGATGATTCAAGCAAGACCGACGGTCTTCAGCAGCTTTCAGTGCGACGCCCTGCATGCGTTTTCTCGCTTTATGATTCGGACGCCTTCTTCCCGTGCCGTCTGTCTCCTTAACCAGAAATTTCTTTTTTTCCATTCTGTTGTTGCGGCTGAAGCTGAGAAGAACAGGCAGACCCCGTGACCATCCATTTGAGTGGTGTCGCTTTGTTCTTCGTCCTTACTCCGATCTCTCTCTTAATTCATCCGTGCCAACATTGCCGTAGTGCCCGATGTTACTAGGGCTGCGAGGGGGGAAATGGAGGGCTAACCTTGTCCGGCTAAACTGTGCTTTTGTTCTGGTCAGTATCCATCTTCATTCAAGAACCGTGTGTATTCTGGTGAACTGGTGTCTTTGTAAACGTCGTACTGCATACACGGCAGAAAAGAAAACATTTCTCGTAAGAGAGTTTTGAAGGCACCGCTCTTCAGCCCTTACATCGTCATCTTTTCGCGCGTATCTGTTGAGACGGTGCGCAGGATTGCTCACCGTCTGTACTATTTTGTGGTCGCTCTCGACTATCCGCTTTTTAACGAGATGTTGTTCTCATAACTGTTGACCAGGTCGCCGCCATTTCTTCTGCGCACCGAGGATCTCACCCGTCCTTCTACTCGTGATGCGCAAATGCAGACCCGAAGGGAGTTCAGTTCGTACGGATAGACGTGCGTGGGTATCACTTTTACATCGTCTCCGTCAGCACGGAAGCACGGTTCTGCTCCTTGGCGTGTATGATGTGAGCGGCCCCTTCAGAGAGCACGTCCAGATTTTTCTGTTCACCGTCTGAGGTACTCTCTCTTGAAGTGTTATGCTTCCCATAGAAACTAGGCATCTGGTGAAGGCCAGTCCATCTCGCGTTGTCCTGTCGGAGGGAGGAAGTGCGGTATCGCGGTCCGCTAGCACCCTTGCTTTCTCCCACCTTCGTGTTGATACGAATCTCACTCTCTTCGCTTCTTTCCGTTTCTTTCCCTTTGGAAGACGAGAAAGCAACCTCGGAACCCCAACACACCTCTCTCTATCTCTTAGTAACAGTCTGTGCTGTCTGTTCTTCATCCTTCACTTTTTCCCATTATCGTTTCCTTTGTTTTCTCTCTCAACTCGTGTTTGGCGTCCTCTGTTCTCGCTCAGCGTCGTCTTCCTGGGTAGGGGGTCAACTTCAGAGACGAAAGACAATTCTCTCCTTGGAGCAGATCAACGCACGGGCAGTCTCTTCCTTCATTGCATGAGCTGCCGCCAGTTCTTTTTCGTGTTTCGTTTCCTATTCTTTCATTTTGTTTCTTCTCACAGTCCATAGAGTAGCGAGATCTCTTGGCTTTCAAGCATACCCCCCCGAGTGTGGTGTAACATTGTGTTGTTTCCTGCGTCACTATGGAAGATAAGAGACGGGGAGGGGTTTTTCGAATCCGAGCCACCATCACGTCAAAGAAGATCGTCTTGCACCTCATGCGTTCATCTTGATCTTTTGTACAAGGAAAGTTTCCGTTTGTGTCCCTTTTCTCTCGCGTGTTTCCGTCCGTCGTGTTCGTTTTACTCGGCTTCCTTTCATTGTCTGACGCCTTCTCTCCCTTTGCTTCTCGGTATCTATCGTCTGCCTCGGTTTTCGGCGTTAGGGTGATTGTCTCTTTTCTTGTCTCTTCCTTTTCTCAGTCTTTCTTTCCTTCCCCCCGTCCATTTTCTCTTCTCCCTCGGTTTGTTCACCGGGTTTGAAGCTTCCCTCCCAGGAGATTTTCATGTTGTTTTTTCTCATCTGCCTCTCGTTCTGTCTCTCTCCCTCTCCAATTCTTCTGAAAAGCGATTGTCTCTTACCAAGATGATACCACCAGGGTCGCATCATATGTCTTCACCTCCGCCTCCCTGTGAGGGAGTCGTTGGTGGCGTATCAAGTACTCAGTATAGTAGCAGTAGTACTACGAGCCCTCGTACAAATCCTGAGGGCAATACTGAAGTGGTCCTCCAGATGCTTCACGCCTTATATTCGGGTACAGATCACCTTCAACGGAGTCAAGCCGATAGCTGGTTACGCCAGTGGCAGAAGTCACCAGATGCATGGGAATCGTGCCTGAGTATGTTATCTAATCATGTTGCTGTATTGTCTTCTTCGTCGTCATCGTTCCCTTCAACTTCTACTATGGCTCTGAACCAGCCGCAGTCACCTTCGTCCTCTTCTCAACAGTATCACTACTTATCCGACGAGTGTGTGTATTTCTTAACACAAACACTCCGCACTAAAACCATGTTTGATTTTCATCAACTTCCTGCTGAGTCTCACGAAACTCTGTGTGCCCATATCTTACGTCTAATACAAGAGTTGAGCTTTCATTCTTCGAAGGCAACAAGCCCAGATGCAGGAGGAGGAGGGGGCGAGATGCGAGGAGGCGGCCGGGACAGATACAGAGCTGCGTTAACTCAACTGTCTTTATGTATGGCTGATCTCGCATTACAGACAGCCAATAAGTGGGTTAATCCTGTCCAAGTTCTCATACAAGCCTTTCCTAAGGCCCTGTCACAGTCTCCTTGGGTCTCAGTAGGAGGAGCAGACAGTACAAAGGGTGGTCCTTATGCAGTTGCTGGGAGTCCGTCAGAAGGGGGGGACGACGGGGGCAATGAGAGAGAAGGAGAACAGCGTCTCTTACTTCTTCTGTTACAGCATCTTGCTGAAGAAAGCTTCAATCGGAAAGTGATGGCAGATGAAATGGTATGGAAACAACACATCAGAAATTTGTCGAGTTTATCATCTACCTCACTAGTGACTCAAGTGCTTTTACATCTTCGACAAGAAATCAAAGAGAGAAAGGCCAACAACTCTCACAATGTCATCAGTACTTTGGCAATGACATCTCCTCAGAAAGCTCTTCAACAACAGCAGTTTCATCGAGTCAATACACTCTTCCGAGCTGTCCTTCGGTGTTGGAAAGTGTGGATACCTCTTTTCTATAATAGCAGCGAGGGGACAGAAGCTGAGTCTTGCTTTTCTTCCACCTCTCCTCCTCCTCCTGAGCTGAAAGCAAGTAACGACATGAGGGCAAGTCTGGCGTTGGTTTTTTCGGATTGTTTTGAAGTTCTCGCCTCTTCTGATAATCTCGTTGCATTCCAGCGGGGCACGAAGGACTCGTGTGCCCATGTTCACCAAGGTGTGAGTGGGGGAGGAGATGATGACGATGTTGATGACGCAGCAGCTTCATGTATTACGCGTTTGCTTGAATCGATTCATGAATCGATTGACAGAGCGAAGGACAAGCTACTGCGAGCGCAGCAAACTCCAGGCGGAGATCGCAGCACCCGACTGGGGTCTACATCAACATGTAGTAATGGTTTCTCATCGTCGTCTTCTTCTTCCTGTCCCCCATCTACGACTGCTACTATGGCAAATCACCGTAGTACGGAGGGTGAAAGAGCAGATGCTATCTCAGCAGTGTCAGTAACCCTTTTAAGAGAAACAGAAGAATTCGAAAAGGAATTGTTGTCTGTTGCGTTAAGCCAGTGTACTGGCCCGTTACGCAATAGGCTAGGTGCCTGTATCTCTTTCAGAAGAAAGGGAGATGAAGGCGGAGGAGGAAGAGGAAACAGTTTAACAAGCTCGGGGAGTAGCAGTGGCAGTACACGTAGTAGTACAGGTAGTTCTAGTCATACTGCAGGAGAAGAAAGAAGTGTAGTGAGTGAAGAGAGCGTATTACCTTTAATTGCCTTATCAAGAGTCTATACACGGACGGGTTTGTCTCTGATTCCTCAGTTTCTTACACACATTCATGATGACGGGCAGCTCCAGCAATTACTACAAATTCTTATCTCTTTAGTTGAAATTGCAAGGACTGCAGGCCTTATACGGAATCAGACGGATGATCTTTCCATTCCCTTGGCGCCCCCCACGGATACGAATCGTCTGGCCAAGAGGGTAGAAGAAGAAGGAGGCGAAGACGAAGACGACGATTATGACGGCCCGGGAGTTGGCGACGCAATTCTTATAGTCGAAGAACCTCTACGATTTTTTACTGAGCTAGGTTATGCGGTACTTGACTCCTTCAACGGAAATGATTCATGCCAAGTAGGCGTAGATCCGAAATCGCATGATGCTCTACGTGAGGTGTATGTACACCTGGTCCGAGAGTGTTTAAGACAGCTGGTTCTACCCAGGTCGATTTACAGTACAGGAGACATATCAGGGGATAGTGAAGACTACCGTTATCTTGCCTTTGACCTTCTAGAGGTCAGTGGAGCAGTCCTTTCAGTAGAGGGTCTGTCATTGCTGACTATCGATGAACTGGAGAAGGTTCTCATTCAAATACAACAACAGCAGGGAGAGGATGCGATAGCAGCAAATCCATCCCTACTCTACCGCCTAAAGCGAAAACACGAGAGATTTCTTGAAGGTTACATGACAGGGGTAGGGAAAGCTTTGTCGTGGATTCACGACTATACAAGAATTCAGTCTCGCCTATCTGTTCCTATATCAGCTGTTTCAGCTATCCTGACTACAGAGGATACCATCACAAGGGGAGAGAGCGTGAGCGATGGAGGTGCAGGGCATGTTTTGGCGAAGATCGCAGCAGTCTACCTCATATCTCGTCTCTTACCAGCTGTGAAGAATGACACCCATGCGCTTCAACAAATTCTTCAAATGCTAGTTCGCCAGCTTCTAGTGACCGGCGCATCCTCTGGAGAAGGAGCTCTGACGCGAGGTGGAGAAGGCGAAGAGAGAGGCAACAGTACTATTAGGAGAAGTACACCACAGACTCTTCAGCGGCTTCAGTTAGATTCCGCAAGAGCTCTTAGAGAACTCTGCTGTAAGGGCTCGAGGGCTTCTCTTCAAGATCTTGTAGATGAACTGGTTCAATTGACCTTGGCATTGGCCCGTATGCCTACTGCTGACGACGATGTAAGGAGGAAGGAAACAATCCTCAGTCATGTTTTTTTCTTTTAATACCATCAAAACCTTGTAATCGCGGGAGCTTGACCTGACCTGGCTGTAGTCGCTGTTCAGCTCTCCTAAGGATAACGTCTTCTCCTCTTTCTCTTTCTTCTCGTGACCGTCGTATATATGTATATATATGTTTGTATCAAATCACTTCCTTCTCACTCACATGTATACATAAGTAGATGTACATTCGTGTACACGTCGGAGTATATATATATATATATATGGGTAGATAGATATATGTATATATATGACCCTTCTGATAATGTGATATCTTGAGACCATGTGCTGGTAAACCCTTCAGAAAGAGGTGGCGGCGGCGGTGCGGCTGGTGCTATCCTGTAAGCATGTGAGCGGACATATGTATGTATGTGTATATATACATATGTATATATATATGCATGCATTTCGGTGTGCCTCTAAATGTATTTATCTGTAGAAGATTGTTAAAGAGAACGCGAAAGCGACTGCAGGTAAAGCCTATCATGGCTGTCTGTAGACGCAGTTAGGCTGCGTAAGTAGGTGTACAAGTCTTCGTGGAGTAGTCTAGTGACGTTCCATCACCTGATGTATCCATGGAGTTATGAATCAGAAGGCTGCATAGCTTTTTCGCCTATAACCACAGCATATCAGACAGCGAAGCTGCTCGTATGGCGTATCGTTCTCTTTCCTTTTCTTCACGTGTACTTCTTGAGTGAGATTTTCGTCTGTACGGGGGATATGGTAAC
>NW_027155734.1:18836-29726 GCF_002600585.1 Cystoisospora suis | reverse complement strand
TGGATCATTGTTGGCCTGGCACCTGTTTAGTATCTGGATGAACGCTTTTTAGGATCAAGTAGTGCTAACAGAGCAAATATCTTGTATATTTGGGCCATTATCTTTACGGCTCTTATGTTAATTATAACTCTTCCTATCTTAACTGGAGCCTTAGTAATGAACATCAGAACTTCTGTGTATGGCGACAGATAACTAGAGTACCGCGTGTACCGAGAGAAGGCGAGGGCCTGCATTCCTCTTCATATGTGTTCTATCTGTCGTTGTCCACCTTGTATAGCCTGTAAGTTAGGACACCGTGCAAAGAACGTCTGCCACCAGCTTGGTGTGTCTTGCTTGGGTGGTAGGCGTCTCGTGTAAATGCACGTGTATATACCTGTCTACCTACTTGCATGTGTATGGTGTAAGCACATCTTGTCATGTATCATCCTTTCAGGTCCAGGTCACCGTCCTTGAAGGTGTCGCTTCCGTGACAGGCAAATTGACAGATACACCAACGTTCCTTCGGGTGAGGAGAGAGAGAGACGGAGACGGGAGAGAAGAGGTTCAGAAGACGTTCCTTGTCTCGACGGTTTATACAGATGATCCCAATGTCTGCTGGTCCTGTGTGATCTTTAAATCACTTGAAGTTAGACAATTGACCGGTTGCGTCGTTTTATGAGACCACTGATAATGGCCCAGAGAAGTTGAATATGAGATGAAGCAAAAAGTGTACTAGTCCAACAGACAAAGGACTAAAGTACACTTTTTGCTTCATTTCATATTCAACTTCTCTGGGCCATTATCAGTGGTCTCATTAAACGAGGCAACCGACCGCCTGTCTAAATTCAAGTGACTTAAAAGCACACAGGATCAGCAGACCTTGGGTGCTTGTGAAGGATTCCTCTGATGTTGCTGTGACACTGCATGGGGGTAATCTGGTGGTGATGTTCCGCGCATGCAGTGTCAGGGACCGGATTTTGTCCTGGGGGAGGTACAGGTTGGCTCTTTGAGTCTGCTCTTCTTCGTCTTCTAAATAGACGAGAAAGGAAACTAGACCAGCTAGTGAGTGCTAGGTGGTTTGTCGATCTTTTCATTTGTACAGCTCTACTGTCTTCTTATCCTCTTGTTCTCCACTGCATGAGGTGCAGAAGTGGTCCCCGTGGTATTGCCCTTTACTACGACGACTGCTACAGGGTCGCAGACGAGAGAGAGATATAGAGGAAAGCAGTACTTACGACGCATCTTTGAAGATTCTCCTGATGAAAGGGAGAGAGAGACAGAGAGAAAGTAATATGAGTGAAGTTTCCTGTATCCTCCGTGGAATTCCCGGTCGATCGAGGATTGCTTTTTCTTCGAGAGATTCGTGATGATCTGGAGCAGGTACAACACACTCCATTCCAGAATAGCACAAGAAGGCTTCAAGGTCACTTTGACCCTGTATGTCAAGAGGAGTCATGTATCATCTGTCCTTTCAGTCCTCTACACTCGTTTCAATACAGACTTGATTTTACCTATGTCTCATGAAACATGTGTCTCTGCATACAGCATCGTGCTGCTATTCTCTTTCTTTTGTTCGGGGTGACAGGTCTTGTCAGCGCTGTGCGAGCCAGCCATAGAAGGTCTACGACAAACAGAAGGATTGAACGAGAATGCCATCTGTCGCTACTTAGATCATATTGCGGTTGTGCTGAGGTAAAACAACTTTCTACAGTCCTGGAGATGTGCATAGTCGACTGCATCGCCTTGCTCGCCATCACGTAGAAGAAGGGAAGAGGATTAAAGGATCTTCTTCGCCGTTTTCTCTCAGGTCCGAAGTTGCTGCTTGGACTCGATCGATACAACACAGCCAGCCCCCTGGTGTACAGCTTTTGGCCTAGGACAGTCATATGTATTTCTGCATACAGGGGGAACGTCACCGATCTTGAAGATGAAAAGTTGATGAGGTTCGCGACTCATGAAATACTTTTCATTGACGGGAGCACAAGTCGATGAGGTTCTCTTCTTCTTCTTTGAGAGGAGGTTCACCTGTTACGCCATGCGTTTTTTTCGGTGCTACGAGCAGTTGAAACCCACTGCTACTGCGACTGTACATACACCTGCCTGCTACCGGTGGTGTGACTAGATTTTACAACCATCGAGTGGTCGTGATGAAGATGATTCAGGTCTGTCTAACATTGATAAGTTCTTTGTGGAGCTTCCTACCTAGCGGGATTGCTAGCTTGTGGAAAGATAAACGCTAAACTTTAAGCACAAAGACGTGTCTGTGTCTACTGTTTCGCTGACCGGCTAACTCTGAGCTATCCATCCTTCTCTCTCTGTTATTCACCTCCTCTTAGAGATGCTGTCATCCCTGGAGTTACAAGCGGAAGCAGCACTTCATCATCTCCATCGTCATCCTCGTCTTCTTCTTCTTCGGGGGCTGCGTTGTTTGACGAAGATAGAAGGACGCGTGTCTCCTCTTTTATCACGACGAGTCTTTGGCCTTTGTTGCAGCAAGGACTATGTACATTTCCAAGAAACCAACGTATCATAGAGAAAGCTCTACGATGTCTCAAGCATGGTGTACGGTCTGCGGGGCCTCACTTCAAATCGGAGCTTCCTCAGCTTCTTCATCTTATCCAAGCGAACTCTCAAATTGAACTTCACTGTACATATCTCTATGCTGCTGAATGGCTAGCTATGGAGTATGGAAATGACTCGCAGTTCCGTCAAATGCTCCTGGTGAGAAGCACTGCACAGAGGGGAGGGGGGGACCAAGGAAAGGAGGCAACAGAAGAAAGCTTGGGTGACAGGGCCTTCCCTAACGGAAAGGAAGGCTTTGTCACTCAGTTGCCAAGTGTCTTCACTAGCCGTTCTGAACATGCATGACCTTCAAAGAGAGACCCTGCATGTTCAGAAATCGTCAATGCCTTACTGGGACAAAACTGCGTAGACTTCATGTGTGGGTTTACGATGCGTACTTACTTCTTACATGTGTCCGTACATAGATCGATACATCCGGATGGCACCGTGGCGCTCTCTGGTTACCCGTTCAGTCCCGCTGGAGGACTGGTCATCCCTGCTTGTTTCCTTGGTTCGTCTCTTAGGTTCTATTTCAACACTTGAGTCAGCAGGCCTTACAGACTATCGAAAAGCAGGTACGTCATCGCATCGACGCTCGTGTAGACTCCAGACCGTCAGTTCACATTGTCTCTGTGAGACGGCGGATTTGCAGTCTATCATGTCTACCTATTTGTATATCTTGCACACCATATCTGTCTGTATATATGTATCATGCACATCACATATATATTAATACGTACATGTGTCTATACATTCGTCTATCTTGCGCACTGTATCTGTATATGTGTGTATATCCACATCTTCCGTATCATATGTATATATATGTATCTGCAGTTATCTCTACTTCAGATTGGCATGCCTGTGCTTTGCTTCCCATCGCAGGGCGTGCGCGATGCGGTCCGTTCACTACACAGAGCAAGGCAATTGGTGTATTATTGTGTAGTCCACTCCTGAGCTGTCGGGCGTCGTATGATTTGGCCACGATAGATATGAACATCACTGTCTTTATATATTTGTACATATACATGCTACTACCCCAAGCCCGATCATCCTTCAGCCTTCATCTCTACGCATCTGTCGTACATAGCGCTATGTGTAGTGCTTCTCCAGGCTTCTATTCGAGAGTGATGGAGTAGACACATATATGCCTCCAGTGGTACTGAAACTTTCTATTTTCAAAACATCTCCAGCATATCTCTTCTAGCTAGAGACAAGGAAGGCCTGCTTTTCTACTCACTTAGTAACAGGTACTTACGTCGTTGATTTCTAGCGACGAAGTTCGTCTGAGACTTATGTGCCACCCGAACCCATCCTAGTCGTCTCCGAAGCTTTTTTCCTTGTTTTGTCTCTTGTCGATCCTCTCTCTTGTCCTTCATCCTCTTTGTTGATCGGTGAAGCGACAGGAACGAGATAGCATAAGCCTCGTGATTGGACTCGCCTTGAACTATGCGAAATCCGGTTTCGTATACCCATCTGTCTATCTATCTTTGATTCATCTGTCTATCTATCTTCAGTCTACCTAACTATCCTCAATCTATCTGTCTATCCTTTTTCCTCACTATATACGTGCCATGCATATGGATACATATGTTGTATGTCTGTATACGTAGACCTTGTTGGTTTCAGTGTACGTGGCTCTATTGGTCGTGTATATGTCGGTGGGCTGCATGCTCAGGGTAACGAGGGGAAGATCGATGCTTGCTGTGATCTGGTTGAAGACTGCTACGGTATGATGAATCGGTACATCCGATACTGTCCTCTACTCGTTAGTCTTTCTCCGCAGACCATACAACAGGTGAGGAAAAGTACCAAGGCAAAAGAAACACATTTTTTGTGTACATCGTGCATCTTCGCGCGGGTGAATCTCCTTCACTCTCAGTAGGCACGGCGTGGTTGTTTTTCACTCCAAATACTGTCCTGGTGTATTTGCATCCCTTCGTATCTGTATGGAGTGATCTGCAGATGTGTATATCTTCTAGATACCTTATAGAAGGGTTGTCCTTACAAGTGTATATCGGTGCGTCAGCATGTGTGTCTTCTATCGCGCAGAAACTACAGTACAAAACTGAGACAGAGTTATCCTGTTTGTTAGTTTTCGAAAACCATGCGTGCATGGATGCATGCAGTCCCGGGATATCCCTATATCAAATGTTAAGATCTGCAGTCTTGCGGGAGTATGTGTGTGTCTTTTGTAACGACATCGAATATGGAGGGGGCTTTAATAATCACGGCCTTACGGTAGGTCACGTGGCACGAATCTGGACTTCGCATGCAAACGTTGTCAATTCCAGACCTTACGCTCAAGAGGTAGGCATCTCTCTCTCATAGTATATGCAATACCAGATGGTACATGTCAGTACGAATGCATGCAGGGGACATATTCGGGAAACACTGAGGTACGGTAGAGTGTACATACATCTCCGCACTGCATTGTCCGAGAGAAAACAGGAGTAACTTCATGTGATCTCCCGCTTAGCTGCTACACGTGGGGACGGGTTGCATAGGTTTCTTTACTGCGTTCTCCGGTCTGTCGGATCATTAGCGTGGCTGGCGGTTCTTACCTTTCGATCCTGGTGCCTGTCTACTGCTTTTTTTCTGCAATCTTGCAGGCCTTAACTGTAGCAAGGGTTGGAGTGTATGTCCAGCAGAAGGAAGCAGCTCAAGTTGTTTTCATTTTTCTAGACTCTTGTACTTACTTCTGTGGGTGTAAGTCGCTTTCTCTTTCCTGCTCCTTCTTCTTCACCTCTGTCCTTCCGCTTGTTCCTTTTCTCAATGACTGGATAGACACGCGCTTGGTTTCTTCTTGTTCGGTTTTTCTAAAACGTAGCGGTTGACCGCTAGACTTTAAAAGTTCATGGGAGAGAAGAACACGGCGGGGAGCATTCGTGCGCTAGAGACTTGACAGGCCTCGTCCGCGTCATCGTCAGTTTCTTCTTCAAGTGACTAGAAAGGATTCTGTGTTGATTGAGGTGGTCCATGCATGCACATTGAGGTGTTTAACAGAAGAAATTCTGCTGCTGTGTCCTTTCTAAGTTCTTTCCTCCCCTCTGCCTCACCTCTCTGTCCGAGACTCGTCTTACAAATAGAAACCACAACCAGCCACACAGGGAGAGACTGCTCATGTAGAGATGCTTTCATGCTCAAGGAGAGAAGGAGAGGGAGGGCAGTAGTGGTAAATGTTCCGTTGTCAAGGTATTCACGGACAGGCACGTAGGTGTTCTTGACGTTTTCTTATCTTCATCGGATTCTCGATGACGACGTTTCGGAAAAAAGCGTCCGGTCTTTTAGACTTTCTTTATAGTGTTCATGGCTTGTCTCTGTACATCTACTTCCCTCTTGTGTCTACGTTGTATTCTCTCTCTCTAGATTGTATCTATATACATGTATGGGCGTGTATTCTTGTATGTAGGTAGATAGACACGGATGAGTGTATGCACTCATAATCTGTCATATTGTTTGCGTTCTTTGCAACAAAGGAGATAGTCATAGCCTTCATCATAGTCGTACACAGCTCTTCGTCTGATTGGTCGTGACTAGAGATGAACAGACGTCATTCTGCTGTCTTTTCCCTATCCAGTCTGTTTCTCATCTTCTCTGCTTGTCCTTCCTTCGTTTCTTAGAGGCACCCCACCCGCAGTGCTTGGGCGTTTGCTATTCTCACTGATTGAGTCCCTTCGCCTCAGTTCAGTTTGCGCGTCTTCCCCGTGACTTGTTCACCGTCATCGCTAATCACCATCAATCAGAAGAAGTCTTGTGTAAGACTAAAATGAAGGTTGTCACACTCTCCTGTGGAAAGAAGGCAAATGATATGAAACGTACGAGTGGATATACTTGTCAGTGTGTACCTACGTAGAGATTTCTTTCTCTTTCCGTTCTTCAGTTTTTTCATTCAGCACAATTTTTCTTCCTGACACTTCTGTGCAGGTGATGGCGTAACGGGGGAAGAAGAAGTTCGCAGTCTTTCGAATGCGGTTAAGCCTGTGGTTCTTGAGGTACGAAGAAAAGACACACATCTCTCTGTTTAGACCTTCTACCGAATTACTCTGTCTTTCCATGTTTTTCTATTACTCTCGATTCTGGTCTTCCTGCTCTACGCTTTCCAATCCCTGGAATTAAAGGCTTGGTTGCCCTGTCTACTCAGACTCCGTGTCTAAACTCCGACGTATCTTTCTCTCGCTAATCTTTCTGAATCGGGAAAGTGGTAAGAGGATGTGTTTACGCGGTCATCTTCCGGGTTTGACGGCTTCTTCGTTTTCTGGCTCTTACATCGAGACACGAGTATGAGAAACTTCGTCTCTCTTGTTCTTTCTGCACACCGTTTCCCCTAAGAAGTTCCTCAGGTAGATACATAGTGTATCCTCTTGATCATATTGATTTGTTACTCCACAAGCTCTAGAAGTGAAAAGCTCTTGTAGTCCTCCCACCATTGGTTGTTTGTCTCTATCTCTCTTGTTGCAAGTCTCCATGTACTGACTATATCTGCTTGAATGCTTCTGTATGTCTTGTTCTCCTTCTGGGCAGTTTCTTCCTGTTCTAATAGAAGAAGTCTTTCGTCTATTAGCAACGGCTCCACCTCGGTATGTTGTTCGATTGATTGAGGTAAGATTCATATCTTCATGAGGAAGTCGTCTTTTTCTATAAGTCGTTCTATCTCTCGTCGCAAGTGCTTCAGGTTACCTGCTGCGTCCTTTTCTCATTCTACCTTTCGCTGCTCATCATGTGGCTAGCTAGACACGGAAAGAAAGGTCGTCCCCCTAGGGGTTACCGTGGTTTGTCTTGTGTCTCTTCTATATTGTTCATAGGTTCTTGGAAAGACGTTCGACTCTATAGATGACCCACCTTCATACTATTTGTCCGTGCTCGTGTCTAGTTTTATCCTTGTCACTGTTCTACGTGATCCCAGTTTTTTTCTAATGCAAGACGAAATGTCAACTTTACAGTTTCTCCTTTAGCATGTGCTGCCCCTGTTCCTTCCTTTCGTTTTCCTTCTTCTTCTCTTAGAATGAGTTACTGTTGTCTTTATATCGTTTCACTTCGAAGTTCATGTTACCAACAGAGCGGTAGTCATCACAACGGGAAAGTAGTTCAGTCTTTTCTCGTTCGTCGTCCTAGCTGGCTAGCTAGCCAAGGTCTCCTATGAAATGCTTTCTTGGGTCTGTAAGCTCTTTCTGTCTTCGAATACATAAGATCAAAAGGGGTGTATTTGAAAGGAGGCACTTTGTACGTTTTTGTGGTGTCAGGAATTTCTCTCTCGAGTCTCGAAAACCTTTGGTCGAGGAGCAGAAGCATGGATTGCACGTAAGATGAAAGCGTTGTTTGTCGAGATCTCTTCTGACTGTTGCTTCCCTTCCATTCTCCTCTTTGTCATCTTCTTGTGAATCTGAAACTCTCTCATCAGAGAAAGGGAATAGTCTTGAGCCAAGTGAGAAAGACAGTTGAATAGTGCTGCTGGTATGGAGACCTTCTATACATGAAAGAACCTTGGTGTTTCTCACACCGCATCACTAACCTTATCTGTTGAGACCAAGAAGCCTTCCTATCTATCTATCTTCAATCTCTCTGTCTATCTATCTGTTTGAGCGTAGTTCCTGTCTTTGTTTTGAATAGCCAGGACGAGAGTGGGGACATGTATGGTATTCTTTCCTCTTCTCGTTTTCACTACGGAGAAATGCTGAGGGTATCGGGACTCAGTATGAACATGTAGAAAGACTTTTCGAGGTTGTTTTCTTAGGTCTTCTTCTCTTTTAGCTAGAGCCTGTCATATATATATATATACATATATGCAGAGAGAGAGCGATATGTACATACGAGACGTGTGTCTATCTACATTGTTTTTTTTTTATGCATCACTGGGGCTGTCTAAATGAATGAAGGGTCAGCTGGAAGGACATATGTTCATTCGTCTCCTTTTGCATGCAATTTAGTTCACATTCTTTTCAAGGAAGGAAGGGAGAGAAGAGTAAGTACATTTGTATCTTCTTGTCTATCGTATCGTTCTCCGCTGGAGGCTTCGTTGTCCCATCTCCTCTTCTTTCCCTTCATTTTCTCTTGTGAATCATCAAGTCATCTATCGTTAGTGATAGCGGTTTCTTTTTCTGTAGTAGGTGTCTTTGACCAAGATGAGAGATGAGAAAGATCTGGAGAATTGACGCTGTCTTGTTCTCTTTCTTCATCTTCTCCTTCGCTTCGATTCTTCTCATTCTTCTCTTCTTCCTTCTCTTCTCCCACTACTAGATTAGATGTCCTCTTTTTCTTCTCTGCTTCATTTGGTCCGTCCTTCTTCTTCTTCTTCTCAGAGTTCATTGAGAGAGTGGCGATTCTCGCCGCGTCAGTATTGTCGCTATCCAGAGGAGGAGGAGAAGAGACACCCCCCTTCTCGAGAGATGAGAGAGAAGAAGCTTCTCGTAAAAGACTTTCGTAAGCAAGAGTTGAGCGTACAAGATAGCATCGACCGATGCCAAGCTTCGATGCAAAGAGCTCCGCACCTTCTCGACCTGCAGCATCTTCATCCAGCCACTGAGAAGAAAGAAGTGAGAAAGAAAGGAAGAAAGGAAAGAAAGAGAGAATTGAGAAAGCGTAGTTGCTCTTCGTAATAGGAGGGAGTTTTGGGGAGAGAGGTGTAAGATGGTAAATAGAGGCTCATGTGTGCTAACGGAGTGACACCTGCCCTCCACTTCATCTTGACGAAATACAAAAAAGGAGAGACATAATCATCATCATCATCCACCACCAGCAGCACTATTACGACTAAGACTTCGACGACTACTACTGATGGTACTATTCGGGAAATCTCGACTTTTGAAGAGCTCCCTAAGTATTTGTGTGTCGGTAGAGTGTATGATATCTGTGCATGGTCTATAAATGTGTAGCGGGGTTATGTGAATGAATATGTATGAATATGTATGTGTATGTGTAAATACCCATGTATATATATAAATATGAAGATGTATGTGTGTATGAAGGTGTATGTGTATGTATGAATGCGTATGTATATTCGTATGAACGGAGAGATGAAGATTTATGTACAAAGATGTGTGTCTATGTATGTATGGGTATAGCTATCTACATATGTATGTACCTATGTACAAAGATGTACATACATGCATCTAACTACCTCATAGAAATGCGCTTCTTTCACACGCTTCATCCACATAAGCGCTCCTCTACTTTCCATACATACACACCCGTGGATATACCTATCTATACATATGCGTATACATGGGGAGTTATATCAATACAGACTCTGCGTACACCGACACACTTATCCCCTAAGCGTACCACCCTCCTCCAAGTGTAGCCTTCTCACATACGACCACGTCCACAGACTATACATCCACATACACTATATACACATATACCTAGTGAGATTCGAGAGAGAGACAGAGAGAGACAGATCTGCGAGAAAGAAAAAAGAGAGAGAGAGAGAAATGCAAAACCGAGTATCCCTTCCCATGTGTCACTCTTTCTCTCGATTCGTCTTGTCTTACGAGGATGATCTTCGTGAACTTCTCAAAGAAAGGTAGAACCTGTATAGGCAATGAACGGGCACCTAGAGGCACCGACACAGCTGGGAGACCTGTCGCTTGATATACAGACATAGCATCGAATTCACCTTCTGTCACGACAACTGTATCTACACCTGGAGGAATGGTGCCTGCGCCAAAGAGCCCCCATGAACCTCCTGAGGGAAGTAATCGCATGCAACTCTTCTCTTTCAGACTGCGAATTTTCATCCGAACAATCTTCTTGGAGGGGCTTGAAGAGAGAGATGATGTGTCCTTCTTATCAATGGAGATGATCTTCTCTTCTGAGGAAAGTGAGACAGAGCTTAAGGCATTCTCTTCTTCTTCTTCCTCTCCAAGGGTGTGAGAAGAAGAAGAAGATTGAAGAGAAGAAAGAGAGGAACGTCTGCGTGACTTGGCGGAGTCAGAGAGCTCGCATGAGCGCTCTGTAGAGAAGGCTTTCTCATACGCCAAGGAAGTATCGGCATCTTCTCTACTCGAAGGAGAGGCGTCATACCATGGGAACGTTACACAGTCATGTCTCTCCCATCTGAGAGAAAAGAAAGAAAGAAAGAAAGAGTGAGAAAGGAAGAGTGAGGGGAAGGAAGGATTGAAGAGATGTGAAGAAAAGAATAAGATGAAGCGAGGAGATAAGTTTTAGCAAGCACCGCTTACAGGTATCACATGCGACCTGTAAATACTCAAATAGATACGTAGGGAGGTAACTGGATATATGTAGAGAGATAAATAGTAGTCTTCACCTCCGTGTGTCTTTAAGACTTTCTCAACTCATCTAAAAAGGGAAATTCTCAGCCATCCAACGCATGCAACACACTCCAAATAGACT
>NW_027155734.1:9041-18463 GCF_002600585.1 Cystoisospora suis | reverse complement strand
ATGGATTGAAGATAGATAGATTAAAGATAGATAGATAGATAACTGAGGACTACTGTGGTGTACCTCCTGGGTCTTTCTGAAGCTTTGCGTTTTGTTGCATGTTCTTCTTGTTCTTCTGGTGGGAAATAGAAACTTCCGGCTCCTACACCGTATACCTGTAGCTGTACATACACCCGACCGGGCACTCAAGAAACAACACGCCGCTTGAAGGGGGGATCTCGAAGACGCAACTGTCTCTTTTCTTTCCAGTGAGAGGGAAAGACCTCAAAAAGAGCCTTTTCCAGCAGAGTATTTTTGACCCTTTTTCTTTTGCTTCTATATAATCTTTCAGCATGCACCAGATTCGCAGTGAACTCTTCCATGGCAACGACCAGAGTGGCTGAAACCGATCTACACATTCAAAGGCATAACAACATGTGTAGATACACACACCTACTATACACATATAGAGAATACGTGCATGTATAGTACCTATATATACACATATGCATGTACAGGTATGTATATAGGCTGGTCGGAGACGGGTATCCCTAGCTATATACATAGGGAACGACGAACGACAAAGACAAAGAAAGCCTGTATCGCGTGAATTGCATATATATATATATATATATACGTCTAGATATGCGGTTACCTGCAGTTCACGCGATACAGGCTATATATATATATATATATAGGTGTACATATATATATATATATGTACACGTGTATATAAGGGTATGTAGGCATGCATATGTGGACAGGCGGGAAAGTGGGCCTACGGGGAGCTGCCGACGTGGCGATACCGAGGAAGTCTCTCATGGCCTAGGTGACCGCAGAGAGGTCTCTCTATAGCCTAAACATGCACCTGACTGACTGGCAAGCATAGACGCATGTACATATCTATAATAGACATCTATATCTGTCGCTCATCATATATAGTTATACATATGAATATGTATGTATATATATCTGAACTGATAAGGAATCTCCTTGATTAGGTAGAAGAGAGAAAGGCAGCACATAGACGAGAAGGATCGACGGAAGAGATACACACCTGAAATAGAGGAGTAGTTAGCGTGCATGAGAGATGAAAGAGAAAAAGTCGGAAGGAGAAAGAATGTCTACATGTGCATATATCCATAGCTTACCGTATGGGGATTCAAACCTCTTTTCTTTGTGAGATATTGGAGAACTCTTTCCCCACATCCATCTTGTTCTTCATCTTCTTCAGATAAGTTGGCATTCCTTGTCTTCTTATTCTTCTTAGTCTTATTCTTCTTGTCCTCTACTTCTCCTTCTTCCTCTCTTATCTCTTCTACTCCTTTCTTGTCCTCTCTCTGGTCTTCTCTTAGGTTCTTCTCTTTGGGGTGCTTCAGTCTGTTCTCCATCGCATGCAGAAGGTTCTCTGCGAAGGTCTCAAATCGAAATATCGACGTAGTCTCTGAGAGAGATGGCCTCTGTTGGTGATTCCTATAAGAAGCCTTCGGGTGTATATACACCTGAGATCCCGACTTCCCATGATCTCTCCCAGATGAAGAATAAGATGATGAATTCTGATAGAAAGAAGCATTTCTATTATTCTTATTGTGAGTATAGAGACGAGAAGCTATCCCATTCATATTCGTATAGGAGTAATCTCCCCCATAGATATACTTCATATCATCTAAAACATCGGGATGAAGATAAAAAGATGAAGAAGAAAAAGAAGAAGCTTCATGAACTCCATTCCCTCGATCCACCCCTCCTCCATTAGGAGGTGAGGTGTACATACACCCGAATGGCGAAGCAGGAGAACTTCTTCCTCCTCCTATACCCCCTCCTTCTCCTAAGGGTGTCGCATGGAGAGCGGCGACGATATCTTGGGGATTAAGATCCCCTAGCCGAGCTTTCAAGTCAAAGAAAGAACCTTTCCATCCACATCGATGGCAGTATATATTCCCACTATTCTTGAAGACTTCAAGTTTATATAGATTGTCTCGGCGATGCTTATGATCGGGACAGTTAGGACAGTACTTTAGAGTGAATTTGTTGCTGTGCTCTACATAGTCAAGCTTCTTTCTGATAAGATAACTACTCAAAGACGCTGAGGTATGGAGAGTTGAATACGAAGAGACAAAGGTCGACGGAAAGAACGACGACGATGGAGAAGACGAGGAAGAAGGGGGAGAAGAAGAAGAAGGATAGTAGGAATGGAGGACAGAGGAAGTAGAGACAGAGGAAGAGGAGGAAGAAGAAGAGGGCGTTCGGAGAGAAGGGGAGGAAGTTGGGGGGAATGGTAGATGTGAGGGATGTCGTGTATGGAGAGCAACGGAAGAAGAGAAAGATGAAGAGAAGCACCTTCTTCTCAATGGACACTGTCTCAAAGAAGAAGAAGAGGGAAGAGAAGATTTATGGGGATGGGGAGATAGAAGAGGCTGATGTGGAAGAAAAGCAGGGAGAGTTTTGGTAGACGAAGATAAGGAAAAGAAGATAGGAGAAAACAGAGAATGAGAAATTCCCAGGGAAGATGGTGATGGTGTATGAAAAGAAAAAGAAGAAGAGGGAGAAGACGGAGAAGAAGAAGAAGAAGAATGTTTAAGTCGTTTGAGAAGGGTGGGGGAGTGAGGGCGAGTGAATGAGGAGGTAGGAGGAGTGTCTGATCGGGAAGGCGAAGATGAAGAGAAAGAAGGGGAGAGAAGAGAAGCTGAAAGAAAGGAAGGAAGATATAAAGAAGAAGGAGAAGGTGATAATAGTGATGATTGAGATGGAGACGGATTACTGGAAGGAGGAGACAAGAGACATGAGGAAGGAGAAGAACAGGGGGGTGGATGAGGAGGCGGTCGTAGAGACAAACCTTGACTAGGTGTGGTAGACGGGAAGATGAAATAGAAGAGATCGCATCCAACGAGAAAAGAAGGAGAGTCACATGGAAAGAGAAAAAGAAGAAACAAAGACAAGATTAAATACCCAAAAAGTCGACAAGGAGACGGAAGGCGAGAAAGAGAAGAAGTAGAAGGAGGGTTGAGAGGCTTAGGAGAAAAGAAGAATCCATCTCTAGATGTGAACAGAAGGCCAGGATGAGGAGTTAAAGAAGCAAAGAGATTCTGTCGCCCTCTCATCCTGGATACAGGAGAAAGAGAAAGAAGAGAGAAAGAATTAGTCAAGGAGGGTGAAGAAGAAGCAGAGTCTTCTTCTTCTTCTTCCTCGTCACTCTCATCATCGAAAGAAGCCTGCGGGGAGGGGGAATGAGAAGAAGAGGTCTGAAGAGACAATCGAATCTGGCAGAATCGATGCTGAAGACAAGATCTCATCTCGTCAAGAAGTCAAGAAAACTTAAAGAGATAGCTAACCACAGACAAAGAGAAAGGAAGGAGGTCCTTGTGTACAGGGAGGAACGGGAAAAGACGAAGAAGAGAAAGAAAGAAAGAAAAGGAAGCGATAAAGAGAACAGGCATTCAGATACGAAGGAAAAGAAAAAATGAGAAATACACAAACCTGGTTTGGAAAAAATTAAAGATGGGTGAGAAGGGATGGTTGAGGTGTACAGACAGTCAAATGATCAGAAGAAAGAAGTGAAGGAAGAGGAATAGAAGCAACGGAACAGAGAAGGGACCGAAAGAAACATCTGTCTTCATGGAAGAAGAAAAGCAGTGTAAAAAAGAACATGCACACACAATCTCGATGCTGTCTCTCTCTCTCTCTCTCTCGCTCTGTGTCTTCCTCTGTCTCTTCTTTTCTCTTCACTGTGGAGACACAAAAGAATCTTTTTCTTCTTCTACCTCTCGAATCAAGACAGAAGAACAAGATATCTATCTCCTTGGCCAGATATAAAAATCTCTTCACTTTTCCTACTTTTCTAGATTCACTTTCACAACTTTTCCAAAAGAAGATGACTTTCAGAGAAGCTCCTCATCCTCACATTGCAAGCCCGCCCGACCCCCCTCCGCTTACACCCCGCCAGCTGGACATACACCTGAACCCCAGGTGTATGTACAGCTGACGGCTCACAGCGAGGAGACACACTCACGACAGTTAGAAAGGTGGGGAGGGAAGGGAGAAAAGAGATAAGAGGAAGAAGAAAAGGAGACAGAGACCACACATAGAGAATTACCTATATAAGCCTAATTCATGATAGAATTGAATTTTCCTTCTCGTTGCATGAAAAATCTGAACTCCAGGCATTGTCGGAGAGCATCTGCTTTGAGTAGCCCTCAAACTTCAGCCCTTTATGGGCTTCTTTCCCTCTTCTGCTTCTTCCTTTTCTAAATCTCCCTGTTCTCCCTCTCTTTCCTCAACCGAAGGGTCGAGTCCTCCTCCTCCTCCCGACTTTTCTCTACATCTCTCTCAGAGAAAACTTTTCTTCCCCTCTTCTTTACGCTTCTTCTTCTGCGGTCTCCCCCCTCCACACCTCTGTAGTATCTGACGAGTGTGTAAGAAGATGAAGAAGATAGTAGACATTCTTTTCTCTGAAAGCTTGAAGAAGGAAAGAAGCCATAGAGTTCCCTTCTGTCTCTTTCTTGCGTCGAGGTGTAAGAAGAGAAGTCGAGATTCAGAGATAGATAGATAGATGTGCTGTTTCTTAAGGCGGCGGGGGGAGATAGAGAGGGAGGAGAGGAGATGTCTCTTTGAGAAGCGACGGGGGGCACTTGGAGAAGAGAAGAAAGGGAGAGAGGGAGGGCATGCATGGGAGAAAGAGAGACGTCCCTTTCTCAGGAGAAAAAGATAGAAGAATCCAGAGGTAGAGAGGTAGATAGGTGAATTTATATTTCATAGTGTCGCATTAGATAGGAAGAGAAAGAAACAAGAGGAGGAAGTGAGAAGATTGCATGGCTCTTCCTTCTTTCCACTTTGAGAGCGGTGTGTGCTGGACCTCCCAGGAAGTCTTTCTGTCTGCAAACTTGTTGAAACTTTTTCTCTTCTCCTTTTCATACCTTTCTTTCTATCCCTTTATCATTCCTCCACTTTCCGACTCTCCTCTTCTTCTGTAGATACACCCGAAATGTCTTAACGGCGAAAGTGAGTCTTGTCCTCCCTTCTGTTGTCTAAGTGGTTCGTTTCCTTCTTTTCTTCATCTCCTTCGACCGTAGAATCTGAGCTGCACTACCATCAATCTTCTTTATTCACAAGAAGAAGAAGTTCAAAGCAGCAGAAGAAGATGAATTAAAACAGAGAGAAAAAGAATTTTGTCAAGAGTACAACTCGAATTCTCTCTCTCTCTCTCTTCAATCCCTGGTCCATTCCTCTTCTTCTTCTTCTATTCTTTTCTTCCTATTCTTTTTTCCTCCCATCCTGTCACGCGTCACGACAAGAGGCCTTTAATCAAAGACTCTTTTCTTCTTTTTCTTCCCTTTCTTTCTCTTTCTTTTCTTCTTAAGAAAGAAGGCTGGAGTCTCTTTTCCTCGAAAAATGAAGGGTCATGAAAAGGTCTTTTTCTTTTCTCTAGATTCACTGCGAAAACGGGAGAGCAGGAGGCAGTGAAGGTGCTTCTCTGCTTCTTTTAAAACAAGCCAAAGCCTTCTATTTCTCTTTTCTTTCCTTAACTTCATTCATTCTTCTCCCTTTCCTGTCTTTCTTTTCCAGGTTTTTCCGAAGTTTAGCGGAGGGGAGAAGGAAAGGTCCTTCTCAACGCCCTCTTTTCTTTCTCCTCCCCACCCTGGCCTATCTACATATATACATATCTACACCTATGTTGTATATCTGTATATGTCGGCATATAATATATCTATATATCTATATCTATAAGTGCTCTGTGAGTGTAGCAATAGTATGCCAGACTGTGTGGAGGATGCAGATACAGTAATTGCATGCGTGAGGAGACATACAAAAGCATGCGTCTATCAACCTATATGTCTATCTGTATGTCTATCTCCATCTACCTGTATTACGAGGAAAGTTGAAAGGTGGTGGGAGATACACCCCCTGGTCAGTCATGTCTCATAAGAGACTGAAGTAAATCTTCACTTTTCTTCTTCTTCTCCGCCTTCTTCTTCTTGTTTTCCTGCATGTCTTTCTTTTCTCCTTCTCCTCTTGACTTGTCATTTCAAGACAGCTAAGCCTGCAAGGAAGCGAGGAAAAGGATCCAGACAGAAGGGAAGACGAGTCAAGAGAGAGAGTGAGAAAGAATGATGGTCTAGACCAAAGTCAGTGCGAATCTTCTTTGACGGATCACCCGAGAGAGAAGGGGAAGGTCTAACCAAAGAGAGAGGGAGAGAGAAGGAAATGCATGCACACTTCTTCTTCTTCTCTTCTTCTCATTAGAATTGAGCCATGGAGGATAGATCTGTCCCTTCATCCTGTGTCGAGATGGTCAAGAAAAGTGAGGAAGAGAAGGGGGAAGAAGAGGGAGGAGGAGGAGAAGAAGAAGAAGATTCCTCTGTCTTCCACTCGTCTTTTCCTTCTCCTATGTTTGGTGAGGTTAGCTCTCCATTAAGAGAAAGAGAAACAAGAAGCGAAGAGAATTCTAATAGACAAGAAGAAGAAGAAGAATTAGGAGGGAGTCAGGAAGGGAGAAAGAAGTTGGAATCTTGCCTGTCTATTGACTCGAACGAACACTTGTGCTTCCTCTCTCCATCTTCGTCTTCTTCTTCTATTCCTCCTTCTCGGTGTATTTCAGAAAGAATAGAAGAGAACTTTCTTCATTCCGGCCATGAAGATAATGAAGAGAAAGAAGAAGGCATCCATCCCCCCTTCTCAGGTACTCCGGACACTGTCGAGAAAGAAGCAAGAGATCTTTCTCACGGGAAGGCAACTTACGAGCTTAGCTTCTCTTCTTCTCTCTCGTCTTCTTTCTCGGGGGTTCCCCGCGAAAGAGATGAAGAAGAAGAAGGACCGAGAGAAAAAGAAGAAAGAGAGACCGACTCTACTGAGGAGAAGAAGAGGAAGAAGGAAGACACAGAGAAAGACAAGGATGATAAGAAGGGGAGAGGTGACGGTGGAGAGTTTGTCGAAGAGAAGGGAAAGCAAAGAGAGTCTCGACAGGAAGATGATGAAAAGGAAAGCGTCCATGAGAGAGAGGCAAGGAGTTCTCAAGAGAAGCAGACTCTCCCTAGTGAATTGCAGAATGAGAAGAGAGAGAAAGAAGAGGGAATGAAGTCCCTTATAGAATGGCTACATGGTCGATTGATCTCGTCATACACAGCCATAGTAAGAAGAAACACTCCGGGGCATGTGCTTCATCTTCTATCAGAAAAAGAGATAGAAGAATCTCTTCCAGCTTCTCTCTCTTCTTCTTCTCCTCTCTCTTCTTCTCCCTTTTCCCAAGGAGAAGAAGAGAATTCACAGAAGAGGAAGAAGAAGAAATGGGGAAGAGAGATGATCGGAGAAGAACACAAAGGAGAAAGAAGTTACGAAGATAAAGAAAAGAAGAAGGATGAAGATGCTGGTAATGGAAGAAGACTTTCTTCTCTAGGTAATCCTAGCTTTTCATTCCGCTCCTCGGAAGTACTCCCGGGATGTAGCCTCTTCTCTTCGTCTTCTTCTGCTTCTTCTGTTAAAATTCCCCACTCCTACCTCACTGCGCATGAAGACAAGGTGTATGTACACTCCAACAACCCTGTAAAAAGGGAGAAGGAGGAGAAAGGGGAGACACTTCAAGGGGGGAGAAAAGGAGAAAAAGCGTCTTTGCTTCCTCTCGGTCACATAGCTGTTGAGCCAAGACTTACATTGAAGTGGCTCGAATCTCTTTCTTCTTTTCATCGCCAGAAGATAGTCGAAGTTCTACGAGAGATGAAGGAGAAGGAAGATAGATACTATTCTCTTCCTATGTCTATAGGGGGAGAAAGAGAAACAGAGGGAGAAGAAGACGAAGAAGGGGAGAGAGAAATGGAGAAGAGGGGTGCGGATGAAGAAGAGACGAAGAAGAGAAGAAGAGAAGAAGAATATGCTGGGGAGGTAAAGAAAGATCATGAGGAAATGCCGAGAGACATGCAGAAACGTGAGAGGAAAGAGAGTCCAGAGATAAGAAGTCTCGATTCTCCTCCTAACGAAGATGATGATGAGAAAGAAAATAAAAGTCCAATGAAGAAGAAGAAGACGACAAAGAAAGAAAACAGTGATGGGGCGTGCATCTTATCTATATCATCTTCTTCCTCCTTCTCACCTAACTCTTCATCCCCTCCTCTACATCCGTCTTGTTCTTCTTCTTTTTCTCCTTCTTCGTTAACGCTTCTTCAGTCTCACCCTTTCTTTCTCTTGCCTCCTTATCTCTGTCCCTCTTCGCTTATTTCTCCTTGTCCTCGTCTCTCTTTCTCATCTTCTTCCTTCTCTTCAAGCGATTTCCATCCTTATCTCTCTTCGTTCTTCTCTCCTTTCTCTCCAATGCCTTCTCCGTCTTCTTCTCTTTCTTTCTTCGATCTTTCGCGGAAAAGTCAGCTCCAACTCTCTTCAAGAAGAAAAGCAAAAGAAGAAGAAAAAGAAGAAGAGAAATCTCGAGATATATGGGCGAAGATAGGAATGAGACCTCTCTTTGAAGTGGGAGAATTGCTTATGTGTACATGGCAAGGAAGATTTCAGCTAGCCGTCGTCTTGGAGAGAAGAATCTACTTTCCTCAAGAAAGACGCGCGCGGAAAGAAAAGAGACAGAAAGAAACAAGATCTAACACTTTCAAAAGAGAAGGGAATACAAAGAAGCATACAGAAGACGAAGAAGAAGGGGTTTCTCCATCTTCGTTAAGAGACACGAAAGAGAGAAGAGGAAAGCAAAGAAGAAGAGGAAGAGATGAAGAAGAGAAGAAGGTGGAGATGTCTATACACTTGAACTCCTCATCTTTCATGGATGGCGAGGCTCCTCTTGTCTCTCCTGTCGCGTTAAGAGGAGAAGAAAGAAGAGTCAAACGTAGAAAGAAGAGCGAAGGAGAAGAAGAAGGGAAGGAAGAAAATGAGATGTATACCACTAAAAGACAGAAGACTCCTCGGCTACCAAGAGAAGAAGAAGAAAGAGAAAAAAAGCATGCTTCTTCATCTTCCCCTTCTCTTTCAGATGACGATGATAGTTCTATAGAAGATCTAACGAGTAGTAGTAGTAGTGAAAGCGATAGAAGTAGTAGCAGTAGTAACGAAGAAGGAGAAGAAGAAGAAAAGAAGAAGAAGAAGGTGTCTTCCTCGGCAGAGGTTCGTGGCTATGAAGCTATCTATCGCGTGATCTGTTTGGGGTATAGTAAGCTAGCTACAAAGAAGAGCTTTGGTGAATGGATAAGAGAGAGATTTCTATTTTCTGTTGAGAATCTCGACTTTCTAGAGAAATGTTACCTTCATAATGAAAGTGCGATCAAACGCGTCAAAGAAGCGGGGCTCAATGCTTGGCAAGTCCAGAAGGAAGCGATTTGCAAGAGAGAAGAGAAGAAGAAGTCGTCCAAGAAAGTCCTCGGGGCCTGTCCGTCTAAGAAAGACGATCTGCATGAGTTTAGCTCTTCTCTCATCTCTAAGAGGGCGAAGGGTTGTCAGAGAGAAGCTCTTACAGGAGG
>NW_027155734.1:6726-8638 GCF_002600585.1 Cystoisospora suis | reverse complement strand
AAGAAGGAGAAAGAAAAGGAGAGGAAGCTGTCGAGGATGTGTGTGTGTCTTTGAAACCGAAGAGAACAGAAGACAGAAAAGCTCTTGCAGAGAATTTAAGACGTGCACTTCAGGACGATTTAAAGAAGATCAAAATAGAAGAAGAAGAATTGCAGAGAGTAACACGAGAGGAAGTGAAACATGGCAAGAGAGAAGGAGGCAAGATCTCGTCATCCTTCTCATCGAGTAAGTTCTGTACAGACAATCCATCGAAAGCGAAACATCTCCCGACCCGCACGCCCCCCTACATCTACACTCAACTAGAAAATCTCTCTCTCTACTGCATGCATACTACATATATAGATATTATAGATATCTATACTTACATGATGTATATACATGCTATATATGTATACATACACGTGTGTGCATGTCATAGATGTGTGTATGTGTAGACTACTACGACTACGACTAACGGTGGGGATGTCTGCTTCTCCTATCTGCATCGAAGCGTAGCACAAGAGGTGTCTTTCTATGGAGTGACATCTCTCCCCTTCAGACTCATTCTGTACGAGAGATTTCTTCCTCTTATTCTGCCGCTTTCGTAGCCTCTCTTCCTCCTCCTAAGTTTCCTGAGACGTCCCAACTGCATGCAATCAATCGGTGATGATACACGAACGTGTACTGTATCGACACTGTCGATACCTACTACTACTACTACTTCTGTCTTTATTGAAGGGACTTCATGGAGACTCGAGCTTTGCTTTTTTCTTCCCGATCTTTCTCCATGCTTTCTCAGCTGTAACCTCAGAAACGGTCCCTTCTGGGCTCTTCTGTCTTTCTTTTCTTTATAGATCTGAAAGAGACAAAAGAAGAAGAGGAAGAGGAAGTAGACGGGAAAGAGAAGATTTCGAAGAAGACAGCTGAGGTGAATCCCGAGACAGCGGAGTGCAGCATTGTACGTCGATTGTGGAGGATCCCACGTCGATTGTTTGACTGCATGCAACAGACAAGGGCTCTTGTTTTACTGCGTTGTTTTCCTCCTCTTCCTCATGAGCTTCGAGCTACAAGGAAAGGAAGAGAAAAAGAAGAAGAGAAAGAAAAAGAGAAGGAGAGAGAATGTGAGAAGAATAGAAAGGAACGTTGTTTGAAAGATATACGAGGCCCTCATTCTTCAGTTAAAGGCGAGAAAGAACAAGACGCAAGCTCTTCTTCTCTTTCTTCCTCCTTAGGTTCTTCTTCTTTTCGCAGATCGAAGGGACTGTCGGAGAGAGGAGTAGAAGAGATAGGAGAGCTTACAATAATCGAAATACAAGAAAGATTCGAAATTGCATTCCTCTCGTTCATAAAGAAGAAGAAGAGAGAAGAAGAAGAAAGAAACAAACGACAAGAAAAGAAAGAAGAAGAAGAAAGGGAGAAAAAGAGAAAAGAAGAAGAAGATTCAAAACAGAGAGAAAAAGAAAAAGAAGAGGGGAGGAAAAAGAGAGAAGAAGAAGAAGAAGAAGAAGAAAGACAGGAAGAAGAAGAGGCGAAAGAAAAGAGAGTTGAAGAGGAGGCAAAAGAGAAAGAAGAGGGAGAAGAAGACAAGAGCGAGAGAACAACGGAGAGAGAGAAAGAAGAAGAGAGAGATGATAAGAAGGTGTCTTTGCCATCTCAAACGGAGAAGAAAAAAGATGATAGAACCTCCCTCTCTTTTGATATGGCTCAATTACGACACCTTCTTCAGAGGCGAGTCGAAGCCTCTTCATCCTCTTCCTCTTCTCCAGAAATGTCTTCTCTTTCTTCAGAGCTCTCCTCTTCTTCTTCAACTTCTTGTCCTTCTTCCTTGTCCTCGCCTCCTTGTCCTCCTTCTCCTGCAATCCCTTCAGGAGAAGCCCCACTAAAAGACTCTTCTACTTCTACCTCTACTCCTTCTTCTTCTTCTACCTCTACT
>NW_027155734.1:200-6655 GCF_002600585.1 Cystoisospora suis | reverse complement strand
CTTCTACCTCTACTTCTTCTTCTCCCTTTACTTCTTCTCCTTCTACCTCTACTTCTTCTTCTTCTCCCTCTACTTCTTCGTCTTTTTGCTTGATATCGACTGTTGCAACTCGAGTCTTTTCTTCATCTTCTGCCAATTCTTCTTCCTCCCGCGGTCCTTCCTCTTCTACTCCTCATGTCTCTTCTTCTTCTCCCCTCTGTCTCTCACAGTCAGACACCAAAGAAGATTCTTCTTTCTCATGCTGTTCATCTTCCAAATCATCATCTCTCGTTCAGAAACATGGAGAAGAAGAAGAAGAAGAGGAGCAAGCGAAAGATGAACAAGAAGAAGAGCAGGAAGAAGAAGAGTTTGAACGGGAGTATTCTTTCTTCTCTTCATATTTTGCAAAAGAAGAAGAAGAAGATCTTTCTTCCCTTGATCTAGAGGGTCTCTGGTCTGCTCTAGTGAGTGTGATGTCTTTCCATATCAAGTGGATCGATCACTTTTTTCTCACGCATGCATGCCATACACAAGAAGAAGCGCAGAATCTTTATGAGCACATGCAAAGATTGAAGGTTTCTCGTTTATCGCAAATTCTAGGAATCGAGCAATGGATCCGATGTCTCCATCCAGGCATTCTCGGGAGACACTGCTCGTTGAAGAAGCTTCTTTCCAGTCTTCCTTCTTCTCTCTCTCAGCAGTATCTCCTTCTTACCCAATTCATTCTCCATTACCTAGCACATCTCACTTTCTATCGGAGCGAAAGAAAAAGAGAAAAAACAAGCGCCTCCTCCTCCTCTTCTTCTAATGAGAATCAGAGTGACAACGCGATGCTGAAGACAGAGAAACCCCAAAGTCATCAAAAGGATAGATGAAAGACAAAGAAGATAGAACAAGAGAACCTGCAGAGAGGACAAAAAGAAGAAGAAGAAAGAAGTAGAGAGATATGCGTGATATAGAGACGAGATGAAGTGGGGATTACAAAATGTGAGAGACAGGGAGACAGCGAGAAGGAAAGAAACCTAACAGAATCGAGAGGAGAAGATTCAGAAAGGTGTCTTTTTCTTCTACTTCTTTCTTCCTCGTCGGATGCCTTTATATAGATAATATATATATATATATAGGTGGAGGTTTATATCGTGTCTGTCTCTTTCTTTGCTTAGACAAAGGCTGAGAGAGGAAGAAGAACTACTTGGCCTTCTATAGCTTGTCAACGCGAGAAGAGAAACACGCAGGGAAAGAGAGATATAGAGAAAGGAGAGAAGGAAGAAAGAAAGAGCGAGAGATCACTATTGAGGTAGATCGATAAATTGATATAGAGAGACATATCCTTCCTTGGTAGATAACTAGTACTTCCTTCATTCTTTCTTCTTCTTCTTTCTTCTGAAGAAAGTCATGGCTTTTCTTCTTTCTGTTTGTAGATGAACGAGTTTATCCCCCCTTCTCCTAGTTTCTATCTCCTTTCTTTTCAAGCGAATCGTCACTAGTCCCGATCTTTCTATCTTTCTTTTTCTCTTCTGTCTTCTCCCTCTCCTTCTTCCTTCACACATCACGCGAGGAAAAGAAATGAGAAGGAGAAAGAGGAGATGAGACGTCACCTCGAGCTTCACCCTCTCTCTTTCCCATCTGCTACACACGCGCGTACGTATATACACATATATGTATATGCATATACTCATATATAGTTATGCAGAGAGAGAGGCTTATATCGGTAGATAAATAGATATAGAGAGAGAGACATACATGCATCTGTATAGATTGTCTGTTTAAGATATGGATGGCTCTTCTCCCCCATTCTCGGGTTCTATCAGCCCGAAGTTTTCCTCTCGCTATCTTTCTCACACATCTATCTACATACACATCCTTCTTTAGAAACAGATAGATACATCTATACTTCTCTCTAGACATATATCTACATGTATACTTTCGTCTCCGTTCACGCCACGATCTATGACTCCAGAGTAATTTGAACTGCGAGACAGCACAAGAAGAGAAAAATTGGAGGGGAGCTCGAAAAGGAGAGATAGTGAGAAGAGAAGAAATATCTGTCTTCTCTTGAATGTGAAGGTAGCGTTGTTTTTTTTTGTGTGGACAATGGAGAAAGAAACGCAAGAACGGAGAAGAAGAACAAGAGAGAAAGGAGGGATTCTCAGAGAGATGTGTTTCTTTTTCCTTTCTTATCAGTGACGAAGATATCTCATGAAGAAGATAGGTTGGTTCACAATCTTCACGCTTCTTCATGCTACCGGTGATGAGCTGCACGCACTTTGTTTTCCGGTGTATATACAGCTAGATGATCATGATGATGAGACATCGAAGTGTCAACCAAGCCATGGCAATGTCTGAAAATCTTTTTTCTTTCCTACACTTTTATTCCAAGATCAATCCTATTCTTCTTTCTATGGTGAGAAAGAAAGAAAGAAAGAAAAAAGAAAGAGATTCTTCTTTTCCTTTTTTTCTTTGTGTTGGGAACTTGTTTCTTTTAGTCCTCTTACGTATGCCAAGAGATAAGGGTTTCATTCTCTCGTTCTTTCTTGAAGAAAAAGCAATTTCTCTTGTCTTCTTTTTCTTGACTTAATCATTCAAACGTCATTCAGTTTTCTTCGGACTCTTCCAGGAAGATGATGTTCTTTCTCACTTCAAAGATATCATCTATCTATCTATCTTCAATCTATCTTTCATCTATCTTTATCTATCTATCTTTCATCTCTCTATCGTTAATCTATCTTTATCTTTTCTCGCCGATAGCAGTGAGTGAAACAACGGAAGAGAAAAAGAAGAAAGAAAAGAGAGAAGAAAAAAGAGAGGACGGAGCTTTCTTTGAGTGTATGTACACCATAGAAAACAGACTTTCTCAATCGGCTTGTTGTATTCTTCGGAGTTGTCCCTTAGTACAGAGAATGTTTTCTTCTGTCTAGTTGATCTTTCCTATAGAAGGGAAGTCGATCTCTCTAGCTTCAACATAAAAGTGAAGAAGAATCCGCCGCTCGATATCCCAATGTATGACTGGAAGAATCAATAGAAAGAATTTTGCAAGACGTGATACTATGAGGGGAGAAACATTTGAACAGAGTGACAAAGAGAGAAAGCAAGAGGATTAAGAGTAATTTCTATCTACGTGTATAGGGACAGAGAGAAAGGGAGAAAGCAACAGATTCGGCAATGGTCTCTTTGTATGTATGTATAACACGGAGAGAAAGAGAGAGTCGTGAACCGTACAGAGAAAAGCATGAGTAGATACATGGCATAAGTTGGTAAGTGCTAAAATAGTGATAAAGAAAGAAAAAGAAGGGAAAAAGACAGATTGTCGTTTCATTTTCCTCGTATCTGACGTCTTCCCCTTTCGACCAGGTGAGCTGCAAATCATGTCTATGTAGATCTTCTTCTTTTGAAAGTGCGTCGGACATCTCTCTCGTTTATCTCATTCTCTTTCTCGAGTATCTACAGAAAGGCAGACATGTTGCGGGAGAGAGATATGTTTAGACCAAGAGTTAGATCTGTTAGAAAGGGAGAAGTATGTGAAGAAAAAAACGAGAGATTGAGCTGTCTCCTCTGCAGTGGTGATACGCCATTCACCTGGGAGTGCAAAAGAGACAAAAGTGCTTCTAGCTGAGTCCAGCGCTTACCGCTCTTCTTAGTGGAAGGAGTGATTTGCTACAAGTGGCACGGGTAGTCGTCGTAGCTATTGGAGCTAGGCTTAATCTTCCAGCTGTCCCTACAGCATATATATATATGTATATATATGTATACGCAACAACTAGGCAGAATACAGAGATATAGATCTATAGATATGTATATGATGTATGTGAAGGTCGAGCTGCATGTGAAGTCACACATAGAGATAGAGATAGATAGATACATACAGATAGGTATATGTGGAGAGGAGCTTCGCGAACTGAATTGTTGAGAGGAGGAGAGTAGGAGGGACCAAGCAAATGTCTTAAGAAAACGGAATGAGAATACTAGAAATGTGGCTGACGGTGTACGCAGAGAGATGGTAACGAAATACGCGAGAAAAATACCTTTCTTCTTCTTATCTTTATGGTGGTATGTCTGATTGAGACATGTCTTTCCTTCTTAACTGTGAACGTTTGAGAAAGAAGTTCTCTCATTTTTTTTTAAAAAATCACGATGAGAAAGATTTGTTTTTCTTTCTCTTGTTGGTTCTCTACTTCTTTTCACCCCACTTGATTCAGGTGTATGTACACCCGAACAGTTGAAGACTTCATTCGTCTTCGTGATAATAGTGTTATCATAATAAATAAGGAGCCTTTCAAACAAAGAGAATATAAACAAGAATCAAAGATCAAAATAGAGATGAAGAACACTCTCCTCCTATCGTCCATCTATCTATCTCTCTATCTATCTTATTCTTCATCTCGCAGCCTTCTCACCTTCTCTACCAGAGCGGACACCTAACCAACTCTAAGACAAGAAGGAAGAAGAAAAGAGAAAAAAGCTATTCTTCGACGAAACAAAAAAGATACGCACCACCACCATTACCACCACGCCGAGAGCTCACGGTCACGAAGAATCAAAAAAGGAAAAAAAGAAGAACAAGAGAGAGTGTCTTCTCTTTTCTTCTCTCTTCTTCTTCTTTTTGCCGTGTTCTCTTCTTGTGCGAACTCAATACAAATCAAAAGATACAAAACTGAGTAACTACGACGGCTACATCCCCCCTCCAACAAGCCTTTCTTCTTCTCCTCCTTGCTTGTCTTCTACTCCTTCTTCTTCTCCTCCGCCTTCTCTTCCTACTTCTTCTTCTTCATCTTCTCATCGCGGGGAGACTGCTGGACGTTCTTTCCAGCAAGATAAGAAGAAGAATAAGCAGGAACAAACAGATGCTTTTCTTTCCCTAAGAGATCAAAGAAGAAAAACCGCCCACAGTCCCTCTCTCTTATCATACATAGACAGACAAAATACACGAGAACGTTTCAACAAATGAAAAGAGGGAAAAGAGAGAAAAGCAGAAAGAGAAAGAAAAAGTTCGGACAGGAGAAGAAAAGCAGTGACACTCTCATCTCTTCCTTTCCCTCTCGAAACGATATTGCTAGAAGATCCATTATCTTAGGCCATGAAATGCCAGCGGGTCCTCTAGAAATAGAATGAAGAGAAATCCATTCCTTGTTCTTCTTCTTTACTGGACAATCAGCAAATCCTTTATCAGTTTCCTCCTCTTATCTTGCTGACATACAGAATCACGCGGTGTATATACAGCATACTTATTCATAGGACCTCAATGTAAGAAGCAAGATATTCTCCGTTATGCAGGTCTACTGCTCGCTGCTCTCTCCTCTCCTCTAAAGTAAGGAGAGAGATGTCTTCTTTTCTTCGACTGTCTTTCTTAGAAGAAGAGGTTGATCGCTAAGAAAAGAAAGGCTTCAGAAGAATCAAGAGGAGATAGAAGATACGGATTCGTCATCCTTATTGAGGTAGACTCAAATGGAGACAACAAGAGGAGATAGACATTCAGCTAGCCATTCATAAAGCGGTTGATACGGACCTCCGCGAGAGACATGTGGGACAGAGAAGAGACGAAAAGTAGACGCGAAACCTGTCAGGTTGCCCAGGTCTGCGTCGCCCCGTAGTCAGCTCCATAGTAAGCTGAAAAAGAAAGAAAGAAAGAAAGAAAGAGAAAAAAGAAGATGAGAAACAATCAAGTACGTCCATTCCCGCACGCTCTCAAAGAAACCTAGTTAGGCTGTACATACACCCCAACACTTCCGTTTCTAAAACGACTCAAGCACTCGTACAGACATTTATCAAACAACTCATGTCACGCCCAGCTAGCCCCCCGCAATCTTTCATCTCTCAATTTATGTGTATGTACACCGTGTTTGACTTGTCTTCTTTTCTATACCTGCAAAATTCTCCGCCTCAGCATTCTGCCGTCTGCGTTTCCTGATAAAGTGTCCTGTATGAAGTGAAGAACAGAAGAAGTAGAAGAAGAGAGACAACTCGTGAATCAAGAGAACCCCTTACTATGGAAGTGTGCATTCATATGACGTCTACTACTTGAATGACTTCCTACACACATACATCCTCAGACAGGCAGAGTTAGTGGCGGGAAAGAAAAGAAGAGGTGTACATACACTTGACATTCCAAGGAAAGTGAAGCGAAAAACGTGCAAGTTAACTCATCTGCTCCCATCATTGATCAACAAAAGAATCAACATTCCTTCTCTTTTCTTCTTTCTTTACTCTTCTTCCCTCCCTTTTGTGTCTTCTTCTCCAACGCCTTGCACTCTCCCTCCTCTATACATCTATAGACATCTGTATAAACATGCATGAACAGCCCAGCTATACCTATATATATCACTCTCCATCTGTCTCTCCACCTCCTCGCAAGAAGAATTGTAGATACAGAAGAAGGAGAAAAAGGTCTCTGTGTATTCATTCAGCATCTCGCAACTCTCCATGAACGGTTGACGGCTCTAATGAAGAACATTGTCTTCTATGCCTACGTACAGAAGAAA
>NW_027155734.1:0-126 GCF_002600585.1 Cystoisospora suis | reverse complement strand
GTATGTGTGTATCTATGTATGTAAGCCGACGTCTCCTCTGCATCTGTCATATCTACATACATGATAGTCGCACACGTGTATGTACCCATCACACAGTCAAAAGCACATGCAGGTATGCCTATATGT
>NW_027155733.1:0-325 GCF_002600585.1 Cystoisospora suis | reverse complement strand
TCACTGCAAGACGCGGACCAAGAACTAGAGGCCCGACAGGGATATCTGGACGACTACGAAAGTTCGGAGTTCAGGGAACTGTGTCATCGTGTCTCGATGGATCTGGCGAAACAAGGCTTGACCAACTTGCTGGAGCAAACACGGCAAATGCACCGACGAGAGAAACCGAAGTCGCCACCGGTTTTTGACGGGAGCAGACCCACCTCCTGGATTGCCGCAATGGAGATTTACTTTCGCCTCGCCCGAACCCCCGAAGAAGAAAAGAAGGACACCGCCTTGCTGCATTTTAGTCCTGCACTCCTTGACTGGTATAACTTCTTTGCAC
>NW_027155732.1:7900-24570 GCF_002600585.1 Cystoisospora suis | reverse complement strand
CGTTGCTGTGCAGCGGGCGCTACACCTGGTGAGAGGGCTCCTAGCAACACTACAGACTATGGTCAACTAGTCTGCCACGTAGTGTCGCCCGCTGTACCACGCTGTCCCAGCGCCGGAATCCAAGGGAATACTAAGCGCGGTACACACCCTCTAACACACCGACACATTTCTCGCAGAGAAACCCGTGTTCGTCGTAGGAACAACACTTCGCATTCTGAGAGACCAGTAACGCCTTGGAAGACCCACGCTTCTGAAGGAAACGGGGGCACAACAGTCGGTGGGATGATCTCTGACAAAGCACAGAAAGACGTAGAGAGGGAGTAGAACGCATATGCTTCCGTAGCGTAGGCGGACGTGCCTGAATTTCACTGAGTAATTGCGGCTGAGGAAAGCACAGTCGAAACGATCTCCAGGTGATTCCAGGCCATTCTTTGCACCATGGGAACACGGCGGTACACTTACTATTGAAACAAAACAACCTCTTCCACTCGAGAAGCCGAAGGCGTGTTCGTTTTGCGCGTCCGTGTTGGCGCAAGCTGAAGTTTCGTTCGTGCTGGGTGTACATAAGCTCCGGGTGTGAAAACGATGGGTCTGCGAGCTACTGCAGCAGCGCCCACAGCGGGCTCTCAATCGCACTGTTGTGCGATGACAAGGCGTGGCCGAGTGCTGGTGACTGTGCTGCCCACAAAGGCTCTTCCGTCACTGTTGCTGCTGGTTTCTAGCCCACGACCAATTCTTTCTGTCCTGCCTAGCATCCTCATTAATGAAAGAAATAGCTCATTGATGCCTGTCCGTTCAATGGCATTGAGGAAAGTGTGGCGGCGCCGGCATATAAACGTTCGGCACGGCCGCCAATTGCTACAGCGACCTTTCGACCTCTGTTCTGGAAGACCCCTGGTGCCTCTACACAGAAAAGCAAACCTAATAGACTCAAAAACTTGGGCCTCCTGGACATTAGGAGCTTCGCTCACGCCACGTGAATGTTGCTGGCTCTCGCCGGAGTGCACCCCTTCTTCGGGTTCAGAGTTTGAGTCCTTACGGCGCGTTTGTCGCTGGGAGCCGTCGCAGTCGGCCTTCAGCAGATGTAAAGCAGTGAAGCAGTGGTCCGGGGTAGTCCCGAGAGTCCGAATTGATGGGGGAAACCTTCTGGGTCGGTGGCTGAGGCGCCGGGTGACGCCTCTCTGCAAGTCCAGCACGTCGCGAAAGGCATTTGTTCTCTTCACTGGGCAAGATTCGCGAAGATCACGAATGCGCACTGTTACAACGCACTATACCAGCAGTCTCTGCTCGCGGCCGTGGCCTCTGCGGCTGAGCTGTTGCGGCGCTTTCCCTCCTCTAAACTTTTCAAGTCGGCGGCTCTCCGTGGTGGCCCATCCGGCTTCTTGTTGCCTCTCAGTAAGACAGGTTTTCGTCACCGGTCAGTACTACCGCGGGATAGCCGACAAAATAAATCGGCAGCCTCCGTCGCGCCTGACGTGGTCTGATTCGTCGATCTTCCCTGAGAACATTTCCTCTGCAGAGGCGAAACATTCTAGGGTCCCACGTGCTTGCGCTCTCCCGGGTTGACTCCCGTCAGACCCGAATCCGTCCGCTGGCAGCCGCAGTCCGATTATCCGTGGAAGAGTGACGCCACTTTCGCCGGTTGTGAAGAAAAGAAGTCTCAGTTTCTGTGTTCTGTTCAAGTCGTGGGCGAGTAGGCCTGGTCGAGGGCGTCGGCTTTGTAACGGCCCGTGATATATTGCCGTTACCGTAACAATTCTCGTGATGCGTAACAGCCGACTGAACGGTAATGTTGGCCGGCAAACCGTAAGGTACAGAATTATGAGCAGCAACTGTCTGTATGGATCAGTTCCCCATCCTCTACAGGAAGACCGGACTCGGTGGCCTGTCAAGTTCACCGTTCGCTCGGTTGTCAGAGACTGGCTGTCAGACTATTCTCCACGACCACAGATGCATAGAGGACCATGGGGTTTTTTGGAACAATAGCAGAAAGCAAAGTGTTTGGTACGAGAAGAACCTTTTTTCTAGCGGGCCCTCTGCTGTGTGCAGTAGGCACAGGTAACAGATCAGAGTGCTGACCCTGTCAGTCTGGACATCGTTCTCCTGGGACCAGCACTCCAGCTTGACGTGCCCTTCTACTCACTGACCTCGCGACCAGAAGCTCGAGATCTGGCGCAGAGAAGCGATCTTCTCATGTCCATGGCGGACTACCCGTGCGCCTAAATGTCGATCTGGAGGTGGATCTCCGAGAGGTCCTTCTCCGCACCTCGTGAACCCGTGTCCGTGGTTCCCCTGAGATTTGGGAACGGAAGGCGGAGCAACGGAAGTGTGCGTTAGAGGTCCCTGTCAGCTCTTCCAGAACACTCGCCTGTGGTTCCCTGGTGCTTTAGAAAGGAAGACGAAACCACAGAAGTGTGCGCGAGGACTAGGGACTAAACACCTTCTCCCGGTTAGAGTCATTTTTGGTCATATTTTCATGCAATCGACGGATTATTATCGAACCACTCCGTCCTCCGTGTGAAAGTGATCGGTTGGGTGCGCGGTAGGCCAGAGCGGCCTTAGCCCCCCCACGGACCGAAGCGCCGTGCCACTGGCGTAGCTTTCTCGGCGGCGGTTGCCGGCTGCGCGTGGTGATCTGCTGGTTGTGTGAGAGAGCCACGTTTAACGGTGGGGACTGGCATTAGAGTTTCTAATCTCCTTTTGTGATGCCTCTCTTAGTGCTGTGTACTACACCTTCTGCTTGTTTCTGCTGTTGTTTTGTCCCTTCTTCTTAGTGTGTTGTTCTCCCGAGTCCCAGGAGGGGCACTGCCGCCGCTCACACGTCGGGCGCAACGGGGCTTGATCCGCTGCCGACGCTGCCACTAGGAGGGAAGGGGCTGGCCGCCATTGCCGTGTAGTAGTAGATAGCCTGGCGATGCGTGGCATTCTGCTGGTTCAAGAAACCCCGATGGGTGCCTTTCCGAAGAATCTGAGTGTGGTTGAGTGGTCTGAGAGCATTCCCTGTCCTCACTGTGGTTGTTCCCTCCGGTTTTTTTATGATGAACAAAGCTAGGCGCTAGGCTGTTTTCTCTGCCTGGTACGTTGTGTGTGGCCTTCACACCGCGCCAGCTGGCAGGCGGCTGCAGTGCCTGCAGAGCTTCAGAGAGAACAGCCAGGAGCACAACAACTTTCTTTTTACACGGTCTCCGACACCCGTTTTTTGCCCTTACCACGGAAGTGGGGAAGGCTATGGTGACAATGAAACAGCCAAGCAAAAGTGTTTTATCGCAGTATGGTAATAGCGCCGGGACAACCACTACTGCACAGCGATCCTCTTCGTTTTACGATCATCGGCGCTTTTACAGACTACGAAATAGCATTCTCTCATGAAGATTGCCAACCACAGTGACGAGTGGCTTGTAAAGAAGGGGCTTGTGTGTGCGTTGTGGAAACCAGCTGGGCCGCAGCTTTTATGTGACGGGAAGAGGCGGATCAGTTTCCGCACCGTGGACATGCCTGCCAGCCATGAGACCCAATCCAAGGCCCACTAACTATTGTGCTAGTTCGCATCGCCCGGAAGTTGACTTGTTTTCCGGTCCTTCATCCCTCGGGTGCAAAGATGGCAGAGATACTTCTCGCTTGAACTGTGAGAAGTCTATCACGAACTGACAAAGGGAGTGTTCCAAAGCGAGGGGAGTCTCTCCCGTCCTTGAGACTCATTTCAATGGGGCTGCTCGTGCTTGAGTTTTCTAATACCGCATCGCACACGTCGTGCAACGTGCCCAGTGTATGTACAGCGGGAGAAGCTGGAAAGCGTCGGTGGTTTTTTGGAAGTCTGAGGCGGCGTGGATAACGTTGCTGCTCACTCGCGAGGAGTTTGTCGTGGTTGAGCTTTCGATTCTAACTGTCGTATCGTCCTCAATCTTAAGACTCATCGATGAGGTTGCCTCTGCCAAGCAAAGAAAGGCGTTCTGCGGGCTCACGTGGAAAGCACTGTACGGCACCTTCGCTGTCTGAGGGAAATGTATCACACCGTGTATGTAAAGACAGTCATCCCAGCTGAGACGGTTTCCTCTCGGCAGCCTCCATTTAGAAAGTGCGTGGTAGTACAAACCCTGCAGCGATTCCTTTCTTTGCGCCTTGATCTCTTCTTCGTAAATGCAGAGGCTACGCCCTCAGGCCTAAGCCACAGAGAGGACGACGCACCAGGAGTGACAACGCCCGCGTGACTCTGACTGAGTGAGCATTCATCCGTTTCCCTGGGTTTTCTCCTCTTTTGCTTTCCCATTGAGAAAGATGACGGAGGGTTGTTTTTTGCTTCCCCCGCTGCTTACGGGAGGAGGCGGGTCAGCGTCAGCTCTCTCGACTACTACTACTACTAGCAGCAGCAGTAGTAGTAGTAGCAGTAGTGGCAATAGTAATAGTAGTAGTAGTAGCGGCACCACACCAGTATCGTCGACGGAGAGGAAGTCTTGTCAGGGATTCACTACTACAAATAAGAGTAGTAGCACCACGAATAGTAGCCCCGCTCCAACACGATGCCAAGCACGACCACGCCTTCAGCTCCCAGGTTGTATATCTCGGGCGTCCTTTTACACAGATGAAGAAGTGAGGAAGCCGATTGCAGCTACACCTACGGGAGGAAGTTGCTTATCAAGCCTCTTCTCAGCGTCCTTTGGGTTTCCTTGTTGTTCTCCGTCAAGCCAAAGCATGCAAATGCAATGGGGAGGTAGCCCGTCAACAGTTGCGAGTGGGGCAAGCTCCGGAAGAAGCAGCCGGTGGAGTGGAAGCTTCGAAGGTGATGATAGCCACGTTGATTTTTTTCCACAGAAGGCGACCACCGTGATGACCCCTAGGAGATTCAGTAATTCAGCCCAGATTAACAGCTCCATCTTCCCTTCTGTCCTGTCACCTCAACAGCATACACCCACTACACCTCGCCCTAGCGTGTATCACCGTATATCTCCGAAAGGGAAGGTCACGATTTGGACCTCGTCCAGGGAAGAGGGGAAAGATGCCCATCCTCTTTTTCAGGCCATTCCAAAGCATCATGGTAAAGGGACGAATACTTTATCAGCTTCTCAAGCAAGTGTCACTACAGAATCTGGCACGCCTCCCCCTCGGTCACCCTCGATGGCACCTATCATCATCGACTCAAACGGCGACCATACTGAACTCCCGCAGCAGCAAAGAACTCTACGCCATCCATACATCTCCTATGAAGAAAATGACGATGAATTCGGGTCTTGTATATGGACAAGGACAACAACAACGCCATCAGCTCTACATTCTTTGCCATCCTTTGAGAGAGGAGACGGTGCATGCTTTCTTTCAGGGGGGGGAGAAATCTCATCACCTACACACGGGATGATTCATTCCATTACAGAAGAGTGTGAGCCATGTGAGAAGTGGCAGGGAAGCAGTTGCACGAGTGTGCCGTATTGTGCCTTTGTTGAAGACGTGAATGCTCATTTTCTGCTTATCGAGAAGCTTGGTGCAGGTAGACAAGGGGTGGTGTATCGGTGCCAGCCATTATCGTCTCATTTTCACTCAACTCCATACAAGAAAACTCCCCCGTATAGTGGCAAGGATACAGCATCGGAAAGAACGAATCGTTGGATGACTCCTCTGCCGACTCCGATACCTCAGGCATCATCAGACAGGAGTGCTTCAGTAGAAAAAACAGCGATACTACGTCAGCACCCTGCAACGACGACTCGCATGAGCAGTGGTGGCACCGATCATACTTCTCCTGTAGGTTTGAGCGAAGAGACAGAAGAGAACAAGATGGCATCGCCCACGTCACGGTACAGCAAACACGAAGTCGAAGAGGATGACAACAGTGACGACGCTTTTGGCGTGGCAACGACCCTAACACCGGTACCAGAAGAAACCGACGGATTACATGGAGAACAACATGCTGACTCTCTACTTTTCTTGCCTCTCTTTCCCCGTCTCCCCCCTGAACCCATTTCGGGGGAAGGGGCTGCTGTTGAAGAAATCTGTCTCAAGTATATGGTGAATGAGAGTTTGCTATCCACAGTACTCGAACGAATCTGTCGTCTTCGGTCGCCTCACGTTATACAGCATTACGGTGCTATTCAAGACCGTAGGGGACAGTGGCTGATGATGGAGCTCGCCAGGGGTCCTGAGCTTCTTGCTCTTATTGAGTTGAAGCACCACCAGGATCCGCCGAGGACAGACGCTGAAGCTGATCGTTGCTGCTCGGGGGGGAACGAGGAGAGTCATGCGGGGAACGTGAAAACAAGCCGAGATTCTTTCGGGCGCAGAGAGAATGAAGGAGCGCGGGCCGGGGAAGAACAAGGGCCAGCAAAATCACGCCTCTTGGCGCACAAAAGCTTACAAGATAAAGTCGCAAGCTGCCCGAGTGGAGACGACCATGTGAAAGCTGGAAGAGGAACAACGAACGGGGCGGAGGCGGCGCAGAGATGTTTGAATGAAGATGCGTGCAAAAGGTTTCTGGGTGAAATGCTTCGGGGGATTGCCGCAGTCCATGCTGAGGGTCTTATACATGGAGACGTGAAGGCCGAGAACTTTGTCTTGAAAGAACCGCTTGTCACTCAAGCCACTGCATCTTGTAGCACTACAGATGAAAAGAGAGAAAGAGAGGAGCAACACCATAGGGGGAAGGAAACACACAACATCCTTGGCTATGGTCTTGTAAGAGATGGCGAGGTACGCGTAGGAGACGCTGACGAAAGAAGAGGAACAGATGAAGGACAGGTCGTCGATCGCAGTCTTTCACGTCTGTTGCTAGCTGATCTGGGGTCGGCCATCCCTGTAGAAATCGCCCAGAAACGCTCCAAGGGAGGCATGCATTCACACCCAGGAGGCACACCGATGTACATGTAAGTCTCTCAAGGGAAAGTCGGGAGGTTGGCTTGTATCACACAGGCACAAATGGCTGGTGTATAAGGACACCCTCGTATCCAAACAGGTCTACGTGTATGGCTTCTGAGTGTACTTGGTATGGACATACAGGCCAAGGGGTTGTTTCACCCGTGGGGCCCTCACCTGATCCCACCAGCCGCAGTGTGCTGGGTGTCTCGGCTTGATCGACTATTGCGTTTTCGCGATCTTCACGCCCGTACCTGCGTCTAGTATGTCTTGCGGCTTCGCTCTGATTCCCCTGTATGTCTTAGCAGCCAGTGTGAGAGTGCATCCGCGCACGAGGTGTACATCCACGCTTCGTCTGTGCGTGAAGCGAGACAAAGGTCGAAAAGATGTACATCGCCTTGTCGTCTCAGGACGTGTGTGCCAGCTGCAGTTGCACGCGACGTTACGCGGATTGGTCGAAAACTGGACGGACCGGGGATCGATCCCGGGACCTCCTGAATGCAAATCAGGCGTGATACCACTACACCATCCGCCCTGCAGAAAAGCTGTTCCCGGGTGTGCTCACCGTCTGTAGACAGCGGGGTGGCCATTTGGTTGCGTGGCTGCTCCAAAGGTGACAAATATGTGACTGGGAAGCTGATGGGAGAAATCTCATTCTCCCGTGGTGCTCGCTAATGCGGTGTGTGCTGTGTGCCTCAGGGCTCCTGAGCTCTTTACGAAAGCACCGTACGACGGAAAGGTTGATGTGTGGGCAGCAGGAGTGGTTTTTGCTCTCCTCCTTACAGGGCGAAGCCCCTTTGGGAATGTTGATCTCCTAACGCACCTGTACAGGCGCTATGCGGAGAGCAACAAGTCTACGACGAAGACTCCAAGTTTCAGGCGAGGCGAGGGCCAGTGTAGTGAACCTGTAGTAAATACTTCTTCAGCAGCAGGTGGAGGGGCTGATTGTAGAGGTAAAGCCAGTGTGGCTTTACCAGGTACAGGCCTGTCTACCACATGTTGCTCGGTAGACTCCCTCTCATCAAGCGTCAAATCAGCAGCTCAGGATACGGGAGTGCTTAAACGCGAAGAGACCTGGACATCATTATCAGCCCTCTTATCACGAGATTTTGAGGAGGCTTCCGAGATGGCAGCTCTCCTAGACCCTTTGATCGACGAAGAAATCTGGCGAAGCGATGCTTGGCGGAACGTCAGTTATAAGGCCAAATGTATTGCCCGGAAACTGCTCACGGTTGACCCAAAGAAGAGACCGACAGCGGAGGCAGCTCTAGCTGAAGTGCACCTACTATCTCTTACAACAGCAGAGAACTGGCGGTGTGGTGAAGAGTGCAAGAGTGACTAAGGAAAGGGAAAGGGGGGGGGGAGGGGGGCACGGGAGAAAACGATCTGCATCTCTTTTTTTGGTTTGTCTCCTGACGGAGTTCAGCCGCAAGAGAAAGGAGACTGGAGGGGCTTTCGGTGCAAGCGGACAAGACGAGTCCCCTACTAGTACCATTCTTGGTACTACTATTACTACTACGAAGGGAAGGGAATGCTCGATTTAAGATGATATGGAAAGGCACCCGGGTTTCTCATGGTTGGCATTTCCTTCCTCCTGTCATCATGGCTGTGAACGGTTACTCCTACTAGCTGTCTTTGTTCATAGTCGTGACTGTAGCTAGTCGTCCTCTTTCATGTGATGCTTACCAGTGTGCGCCCTTTCATTTGTCATACCTGGCACACTGGTAGGTAGTGATTCATTGCCCATTAGCCTCAAAATGTAAAAGCATGACGACGACTCACTTATCACACCATCCCAGCATGTTGTAGCTGTGAGTGTGTCTCATGTCATGGCCCGTCGTGCTGCCGCCATCCGTCATGCTGTGGAGGCGCATGCAAGGGGGGGAGGTAGGCGTCATGTCCTTGTGTTGTATAACGATGGTGGGGGATCGGTATCTTTCCTCGATCTTTCCATAGTTGGGTGAGAAAAGCTTGTTATGAGAAGCGGGTGATGTGGCTCTTCTATTGTAGGTTGTTTTCGACACGGCAGGATCAAAAAGACCTGTGCTGCTGTTACGATCAACACCCCACGCCCGCTTCAATGTGAGGAGGGAGGAGCGCGGCATAATTTTCATTCGCGCGCTGCCACGTATCATATCGAGACTCCAGTTTTGGATTTATTATCTCATTCCCACTTGGGAAATTGCTACTTCTTACGCACGCTTTCTCATTCAGGGATGCGTAATGGTTTTTCTTTTTCTTTCCGCCTACATATTTTCAGTGTCGTCTTGTATAATGGAAGAAGTTGAAGGATTATCACGTAGTGTAGTTGTCTCCCATTCTTTTCATGTCGTGTCAGACAAGGAGCGCCCCCTTCCAGTTGATCAACTACCTAGGATCATACGTCACAGGGGGCGCTAAGGGGGTTGACAATGGAGATAGTGTGGGGTGGTGGTCGTGGTGACGACTTCCTGTCTCAGAGTCGTCCTACTACGACTACTACTCCTGTTGTATTATGACTGACGAGGGCCCGACCCGCGTTCGTGTGTCCGTCACCACATGAATCTTCGTACGAGTACTTACACTAATGTATATACTAGGTAGGGGGGGAGAGAGGGCTTTAGGAAAGGGATAAGAATTTCTGGGCTTTTGAAGGGGTTGAGTGACGACGTGGGGAGGGGGCTCTCCAGCGGGTGCCCCCTCAGACAACTAGAAGGCTAGGCGGAATTGTGACGTGCTTTAGCGTAATTAATATTCCGCTTCCCTTCGCCGTTGTCGAGGTCACCCTCTATTGGTGTTACCTTCGTGTCGTCATGTTGATAGGTCACCTTTCTGCGTGTACCTGCCTCTGGGATACATACCACACGCACTCCCCCGTCAAAGAGAGTCCCAGCTGGCTTGTTTTCGTGTTGTGTTGCAAAGTTCTCCGCGGGCCTTCCTGGTGACCGTCCCCCCTACTTCCCTGGACCACATAGTAGTAGTGCTAGGGTGATGGATGCTGCGCTGCTGCACAGCCGTGTAGCTTGGCGATGAACGCGTATATGCGCCGTCGATACACGAAAAGAAAGCACGGGGCGCTACTACACTTGCATTTTCGCTGACTCGCAGAGTATACGGCCGTGCCTGTATCAAGAGCAGCGTCCAGGGGAAGTGTCGCCAGAGGCTGCATGAGAGTCTTGGGGATTCATGAGGTTGTGTGTGTACAACTGTGCTGTGCGGGTTTCGCCTACGACCAACTATCTATTTGAAAGATATCGGTCAAGTCTCTCCATGCATTCATATATATAGGCTTAAGCATGCCTGTGTGGACCTGGCAATGTCTGGGGTATGCAGGCACGCCCTATTTAGGTAGATAGAGACTGACATGTCGACTTGTTTGTTTACATGGGAGTCGTGCGACTTGGGAGAACATGCAGTCTGAAAGAATATGGGTAAGGAGCACGCAGGCTGGCAGTCGCAAGCCAGAGACACGGGGAGGGCAATGCGAGTTTTATCACTATTATGTCTTCTCCCGAGAAGTGTGTCTTTGAAGTGCAGGTGCCGTTATGTGAATGAGCACTTTGCATGAGGACTGTCGACAGTCACACCTGCGATATCGTTAGGGGGGCGGATCAGTGCTAACGCACTTGAGTGGACGGGGTAGGAGGACAAACGAGACACGTGGTTCCAGGGATGGCGCGAGAGGAGAAAGGCTTCCCTCCCGCTCTGTATACGTCGGTAGGAAAATCAATACTACTGCGTGCTCGCGTGGTTGTCCGCGGAGGTGGGTAATACACGTCCAGATCACAGGTAGTGTCCCAGAACTTGATCAGACGGTGACGGCGCGGTAAAGAGACGACGTTGACTGTCTGCCTCGGTTATGCATATGAATGAAGTCTCTCAGTTTTCTTCCTCTCCTTCCGTCAGTCTTCAGAGCAACGTCATCCACAGCCCTCCCTCTCCCCCGTGTGCCTAGATCTCTTGTTACCTATTAGGGCGCTAGTGGCTGAGAGGTGAGGAGGCTATGCGCCGCTTGCTCTTCTAGTTGGGCAAGTGGACGGTATGACGATGTAACGAAGAGGGATGACGGAAGCACTCGTAAACACCTGTTTTGAGAGAATGTTTGAATGCCTATGCTGTGCCCGATCTTGCTGGCTATGCATAACCCGGGGACAGCAGTAATGCAACGTTCATGTCTAGGACCTGCGCGCGCCGCTCGGGATGTCTTGTTTGTATGGAAGCGACAGCAAAATTTCTCCCCTGGTTGATGTGGGAACGGGGGCAGACTGATGGGTAAGAGGGAAGTTTAGGAGAGTGTGTTCCTTCCCTATCATGCGAGCACGCATGATGTCGGGCTGACGAAGACGCGTGGTGATGTTTCTACGGTCATGAGGGGGTCGAGGGACGTTCTGAGAGGGAGCATGCATGCATGAGAAGAAAAGGGAAGGAGGGACGACACAGAAGACAGGGAGACGCACTGATATTGCTGGGCACTTAGTGAAGCGAGTTCGACTTTCGATCGGGAATTGAGATGATGGTGAAGTGTGCGGCATACGCCCACTCTTCCTCAGGGAATGATTTCTCAGGAGACCTACGAGAGTTCTTGAAGGGTCTGAAGAAAGCAAAAGTAGCAGGAAGGGAGAATGAAGAAAAAGGGGATTAGGGAGTAGCTGTGAGGCGTCCAGCCTAGGTACATGAAGCAGAAGCAAGAGCTCTGTATAGTATTTTAGACGTTGTCCTAAGTGCTAGTACCGGACATCGATGTATGTTGTCGTAGTGTTCTCAAAACGAAGTGGTTGTCTGTCGAACGAGGTATGGAAAGTGGTCATGAAGGGTCACGAGAGAGGCGATGAAAGGGAACTCTTAAGAATCTGAACGTAGCAGCAAGTCGGACAGAGGACCTCGGGGGAGCGCGACGACATCAATCTCAGACTATGTTGTTGCGTTGCGCCGTGGGTGTGGTTGTACTACCTCATGGTCATAGGCGCTGAGAGAAGACGCATGCGTTTCGACTGTGCTCATTGCCGGGTGATGATGATCTCGATACAGCGGAGGCCGGCTAGCTACCTAGCTAGCTCAGCTAGTGATGCTCAAGGTGTCTTCTGCATGATCAGGGATCTCCACGAGATGATGTCAATTCCATTTATTTCTAGCTCTGTTTATATTTGAAGGAAAGGGTGCACAACGTCTGTTCAGGTGAAGCTCGGTCGTCCAGTGTGATTTATGCGTACGTCGCTGTGTACCTTCAGCGGTTCATATATTATATGCACACAAGTCACACGGTACTACTTTCACGTTCGAGTCGCCTCCAGGCGACTTCACTATCAGCACGCTTCCATCACACACGCTCTGGATTCATGTTGACACCGAGCTGGCCAAATCACATGCTATGTAGCAGACCTAGAACTCAACTTGATCTTGCCTCCCTCTTCCTCTTCTGTCGATCTATAAGAAGTGCCACTAGAACTGCTGTTACCCTATTCATATGTACACACACGCACATCATTACTACGCATGCTCAACGTCCGACGTGCTGGCGACTTCTTTGAAACTCGGCGTAAGTGCTTGATTGCATCGTGGTGTGTTCATCGTTACACACATTAGCATGCCAGATCAGCACATCATGTATATGGTGCGTCTTCACTTGGACGGACGAAGGAATACGGTTGCGTTACCTGCCCTTCCAGCGATTCGATTTATCAGTTGCTGGGTTTCTTGTATGTCTGTTTCGGGCTCTTTGCTGGCGGAAAAAACCTCTCCCCTGCAAAGCTCGATTTTATGCCCACCCCCGCCTCACAAAGTGCAGGTGGCGTGATACTCATATATGTATAAATACATATATATGTGTAAAGCGTGTCTGTGTACATACACAACGCACCATGCTAGTTGTAAGGCACTCACTCAGTTCAAGAGTATTCTTGTAGGTTCACCCACTGCCGACACAGCAGCACCCGCATTCCCGCACACCATGACGCTCGCCACCACACCCCTTGTATGATTCAGATCGCCCCTCGTGTTACCGGAGAAGCGCCCTCGTCGAGTGCGACGACTGCGTGACTCCTTTCTTTCCTGTTCGAACGCTTTTTCGCCTCGCGTGTTCAACGAGAGCTCCCGTATTCTGCATGCTGAGGAGGAATAACCCTGTGATTGCGCGGATCCTTCACTAGTTGTTGATGAGTGCTGTTTTTATTGATGTACGGTTGATCATAGTCACCATTGTCATGGTAGTGGATATTTCGATGTCTCCATAGTCCCCCGTATCGTTCTTCACAGGTGGATGATGTGAGTGCGAAGTGAACGTGGTAAGTGCGTGTCCTCCCGCGAATGATGCCATGCACAGATGCCGGAGTAGTTCAGGGAGGTCACGCTCACGTTTCACCTTTCTGTGAGACAGGCATTCCCGTTGTTCATACTGCGTTCATTCCAGGGATGTTTTCCTGTGCACGGTGAGATGTCATACGTGATTTTACTTGTAGACGGCAGTACGTTGTGATTCAACATCATACAGGGTGTGTTCTCCATGCGCCTCTTTCCACCTCGAAGAGAGTGGCAATCCCGGAAAGGAACGACGGTAGACCCGGTGTCACAGCATCACTATGGTAGTACCCGGACGCAGGCAGTCGAGGCTCTCTTTCAGTAAGTAGCCGCGCATATAAGGACGGTTGCCGACGACGACTGGTGCCCGCTATGCCAGACAGCGGGTTGCAGGGTATTTGGCTATGCGAGCAGAAATCACACGGGCACGCCACAGCCAAACCTCCGCCGACGCCGAGGAGATACGCAACAGAAGGCTACGAGGAACGGGCACGTTCTCGGCTTCCGCACTCCCCAAAGATGTGGACGGCGAGGCCCTGGGCAAGAGGTGTATTGCCGTCAGGGGATGCAGATGAGTTACCTCCACACAAGCGGGCACGGGACGTGACATCGCACGGGCATCTAGAAATCGTACTTGGTAGAAGCGCGATGAGTTGCTGATTAAGAAACTGGACAAAGCCAATGACAAGGCAATCAGCTTTGGGAGCTTCTAGGGTGGAAAGAAAAAAGTGTGGCGAGAAGTTATGATTTACCACGGTGAGGCACCGGTACACGGGCTGCCGCACAAACTTACAAAATTTGATCTTGTTCATACCTCAACGCAGAAGCGTTAACTCGATTACCAAGGAGACGCACCGTAGCCGTCTCATAGTTGGTCATTCATAACAGGGCATTCACAGTGTTGCACCGCACAAAGGGCCGGCTGCGAAGAGCCGCATTTCACGCGTTACAATCGGCGACGAGCCGGCTAAACTGAACTCAATGGCAACAGTTGAATGCCAGTTGGGTTGGGGGCACAAGCGCGCTGCAAACAAGAAAGTGGCGAAAGTCCCGAGAGCGCTTTCTCGTACTCCTCACGTTCTTCCCTTCAACATTTTTTTATTGGCTCTTTTGTCCATACAGCAATCCCATATAGGTTCGTATTGTCGGCCCCGGGCAGCGGGCGAACAGATAGCCATGTGACTGCAGCTGCTTGTTACACATGTCTTACTCCCACTGGGCGAAAAAGGAAATAGCAGCAACGGAAAGCAAATGCGAACTACCCACAGGGAGGCGTGAGCGCTGTGCCTGCTAATTGTAAGAGGTCCGGCGTCCAGTGTCCACGTCAGTCGCGTGTCCGGCCTTCGCGTATGTTGCGTCCCCTCCGATGCCTGCCCCTGTATGAGTAAACCCCGGAAAGTGGCATGCACCTGTGCGCTGCTGAAGGGTGCTTAGAAAGCTTACTACCATCACTACTACTTCAAACTTTTTGTAGCAACTCCTGCAGGTACGATGACCAACTGGAAGAATACGGGCTCAGACCCACAGAATGAAGAGTTCTGGGCGACAAAAGGTCAAGCTTGACCGGAAAAAGAGACCGGTGTCCCTGGCACTTAGAAAAAAGTACGAGAAGCCGTGGTCCTTTGTGTCATGGACGGACGTATCTGTCAGCAACCAGGGACCAACAGTACTGATGGTGCTTAGACGTGCTTTGTTGTTTCCATTGGAGTGATCCCCTTTTGTCCGAGCACTGATAAACTTCACATCATAAGGAGTGAGTCTCTACGGCACCAGCCAGAATACCCTGGATCTGTCATTATTGTTGAGTGGTGCTGAGCGCCCTACTCCGTTTATCGCCGGGGTAATCGGACGAGACAGGCGGCCCCCGTGATGGCCGCAGGAGAGTCGCGATGAGAGTGAGAGCCAAGAAAGAGAGATTCCACTTCTCCGAGAGAAAACCGAAATCTCTGTCTCTTATACGGGGTCCCGATACAAGCGGGGGGAGCTTTGGTGCGACGGTCGAACAAGATTTTTCCTGGCCCCGGGAGTTGTGGAAGCCTCACCACTATGCACGCTCATTTACTTACACTCGCACGGTTTGGTCATATAGTAGAAGTAGTAGCGTACGATTGTGCTCTCTTCTTGTCTCCTGGAGAAGTTGAGAATACACTGATTCACCTCAGAGACCTGCTCGTACCTATCGAACACTCTTCTGGAGTTTCTTTCTCTCGTTAGTCTTGTGTTCGGCGGCGGGAGATGAGGAGTGAGAAGACGGCCCGGTCTTTTTAGCGAAAGATCGCTCGATACTGGATGCCAGCTCGCTCTCTGGCTGGCAGTAGTAACCCACACCACACAGCAAGATGCATAGGGCACCAACTCAAGAGAAGCAGATGGTACCAAGGGAAGATAATTCATTCACGATGCCAGTGCAGCCAGCCAACGAACGTTTCTTATAGGAATTTACCTAGGTGCCGTCCGCTTGCCTACGCGCCTTCCAATCTCTGTAGCTGGCAACAAGTGAGATGTCTGTTTTTCTAGGGTTGCCTTGTTCCTGTGTCTCTCTACCCGAAGAGCTACTCTCGCTTGCACGAAAGACCGAAAGATATACCAAAAAAAGAATAACACCCTTGTCTAAGCTCCTCGCATGCCCGCGAAAGAACGAGCCAACGCTCTGCTACCATTTTTCAGCTGCAAGCTTCTAACTGTGGTGACCGGTACAAATTCTTCCACTTTTATGGATCACGTCTCTCGGTACTGCTACTGGGGCGTCGGCTACCATCAGGACAGCCAGTTACGCGCTCTTCCGGCCTCAGTATCGTAAAATAGCATGAATCCTGCGGCCTCCTTCACGGTACAACATCGAAAGCATAACTGAGATCTTACAATATATGTCTTCCTCTCTTGCTCCATACACCCCCGCTATGTCAAACGGCCCACCTATCCGTCGGTGAACCCAGCCCCCCCGTATGGGATGCGTTGTAGGTCTAATTCAATCTCCGCCATGACTCTCATCCATGGAGCGTAGATTGAGAGAAGGTGATAAGGAGCCTTCCTGCGTGGAATGAACAGTCTTACCTGAGGATATCGATGCTGTACAAAAGGCAGACGATGCACTTGTGCCGTCAAAAGACATCGGAACCTTCTACTACGCAGAGCACGTCCCCGCCGTCTTGAAGACCAGTGAGCAGGGACTGGTAGTGGCACAGATATTAAGATGGCCTGTGCAGACAAGGACGACGGCCAGGAAGCAAAAAGCAAAAAGAAGAGAGAAAGGACTTGCAAAAGAAACGAGAAGAGAAGGAAAGCAAAAACACTGTGCAGTTGTTCAGTCCCATCGCCCCCTGTTTTCTTGGTCTCTCCTTCTTTCTGCCTTTCCACGCCTTCTCGGGCCAATTTTCAGCCACTGACCGATGAGCTGACAGCAGTCCAAAGACCGCTATGGTTTTTGACTTCGACACCGACCTCCCCGAAGACACTGAATAGATATGTATGTTCTGATACAGATATCTGTCTATGTGCGCCTATCTCTCTAAGGATCTGCTTCTCTTGATTTCGATCTTCGTTTTCCGTGGCATTTCTAC
>NW_027155732.1:611-7872 GCF_002600585.1 Cystoisospora suis | reverse complement strand
GTAGAAATGCCACGGAAAACGAACCCCCGCGCAACGACCATACAACAATGAGACCTCGTTTTAAAGTCGACCGCGTGGCCCGTCTATGATGTAGTTTGTGTAAGAGAGCTTCGAGCTTGTCTTTACCTGATTGTGTTTAGCGAATTCCCTTAGAACGAGACCTTGTGCTAGGCGACACTTGAAGTGAGGACTCCAGGAACAGGAAGTAATGACTCCGATGGGCCGCCTGTGAGGATTGGAGAGGATAATACATCCATGAAAAGGGAAGTAACTCCTTGACACATGATCGCTTGGCTTTTGTTTTCTCCCTGCTGAGAAGATACTTGATGGAGGGGGACGATCATCTCCACCAAGGGCATACAGAGACGTTGTCTCTCCTTCTTTCTCATTCACCCCGGGGATTCTTGGACGAGATCTCCATCCCTTAAGAGCTTCTCTCTGCTCTCCTGCCCAATACAAATCTTCTTCTTCTTCTTCATCTTCCCCGCTCTGTCTTTCATCTTCTTTTTCCTCTGGCGGATGTAGCCCAGTCGACTTCTTGCGACTGGGTGATTGTGTGTGACGGGTAAGAAAGGAGCTCAGTTTTTGCAGAGGGTATCTTGAATCATGATGAAGTCCTTTATCGAGATTGCTTATCTGCCGAGCCCCCCGTCTCCCCGTCTCGTCATTCAACCGCCGTAACCACAGACTCTGAGATTTCCTGCGTTTCATGCCCTCATAATGGGCCCAGAGATTGATAGCTCGCAATCTGTCTTCCTTTCCCGCAACAATCCCGACCCTCTGAATCTTTGAACCGAAAGCGACATGTCTCTGGATAGGCTGGTAGCACAATAGTAGCTGTCTACGTACCTTATATAAGGAAAGGAGACAACATAAGGAGGCATGAGCAAGGGTATGGTGAGTCTTGATATCTACTCCCATACGAGGAAGACCCGCTTCCATTCGGAGCATATCTAGCGCATACAGACATCCTATTGTAGGTCTATAGGTTGACAGATCAACAGAAGCGGGAGAGCGCATAGGAGACGTACACACGGAAGAAGACGAAGCAAGTGAACTACCGGAAACAGAAGGGCCCGGGGTATCCTCGAGGGTAACAGAGACATAACGGGAAGATGAAGAAGAAGAAGAAAAAGAAATAGATCCTTCTGAAAGAGATATGTCTTGAGTGAAATCTGTGAGTTGACAGGGAGATGAGGAAGGAGAGGCAGACGAAGAAGAGGAAGGAGAAGACGATAAGAAACGACCCGTAGAGCAAGATTCCTGAGGTAAAGGCCTGGTGTCCAAAAGCAACCTGCCAAAGAATGCGAGAAGCAGATTTCCACGATGGCCTAGATCTCTCAGTCAGATGTTCACAGGGTGTAACTAAGCACTACATGACTCTACAAACGACACAGAATGTGCACACCATAAACGTACAGAGTTGCGTTGGTACGAATGAGCGGGTAAGAGACAGCCATGAAAGAACAAAGCGAAAAGTGTCGGAGGGAAGCCTCATCGCTTCAAGAAAACAGGCGACTCCTTGTTTTAAAGAGAAAGGCCCTCCCGCCTCCCCCCTACTTTCAACACACACACCATGTGTTTCTGAAGCGAGCCCATGAAGGAGTTCGGCGGAAAGCAAGAAGATGTGACGACGCTTTTGGAACGACAAGAGATATACGAGAGAAACGAAGAGAAGGACTTCGGCGGGAAAAACAAAGGCACCCCTCTCTAAGCGTACAGGCGCGAATCTTCTGTGGGAAAGATAAGGATACTTGTACTTGACCGGCGTACATACACCTTGGCCTTGCCTCGGGCAGCGGACAAAGAAAAGACAGTTTAGCTACTCAATCGCCTTGACTCTTTTCTATGCTTCTCATATAAGATAGACGGCCACTCTCTCATGAAGTATACAGTATTAAGGTAGCTAGACACGGAGCTACAGAAGGACTGCGACTTAGGTGATTGTTTTGTATAGAAAGGTCTAGGTCTGGCTCTTGTATCTTTATCAATGCCTCGTCTTTCGATCACTGCTTCATACAAGAGAACACCTCGCCCCCTTAAGAATGAAGATTTCTTTGTTATCTAGATACGTATATAGGTGCACACGTCTGTAGATGGGATAGAACTCTCCTCTACAACTGCTTGTGTATGAGTACGGGGGGCTTGAAATGCTATAGATGTGTGTACAGATTTCCTGTATATACGCTTGATGAGCTACTGATTCTTCTGCAGCAAGACGGATCTCAAGAAAGGGGTACATGTGAGCCTTCCGAGCATGCAGATCAATTCACCTTAAGAAAGGTAAGGCTGCTTTAACAGACGGAAAAGCGATTTCGACACCATCCTCTCCTGTCGATCCAGCCCGTAAGCACGTCATCATATACTTCGAAGTCCTGGATGAAGAGTCCCTGTCAGTAGAGGACATATAGAAATAACAACGACGCCTTTCCCGTATATCAGCCGGCGACCCCCTCTCCACCCCTCACATGCGCTGTAGGTATCCGTATACACCAGTTATTTTTCTCGAGCTCTGAACGCTGTACGTTCTCCTTCGGTAGGGGGAGACGTCCAACAGAGGAGGCGACGCCAGCGCTGATATATGTCAACCAGGAACTGAGAGAAAGAACGTACGCCCCCTGTCTCTCATAAAGGAGAAGACGTCACTTCATTCAGCCGCACTAGAGCCGGGCGGGGCCCGAATGCATGCGTACACACCCTACACATGAGGAACAGACAGACACTAAGCAGGCCCTCGGCACGTTCTAAACTCTTACCTTTGTAAGCCAGTGAAGAGGTCGCCTTCTTGAAGAGAGCAAGATGCTCCAGTTTTCAGTCAGCCGCTCTTTCTCTCAAATCTCATTCGTTTTCCGAGGATTCTCACTGTTTAACATGATTCAGATATCTATATATGTATTACTATACCTAACAGTTTTAAAATTACTGATACAGACTAACAAAGACGTCACACCTCTCCTTCATTCTTCTTTTCATCTGAGACATCTATCTTGCTTCGATGATTTCAGTGAGTTCTTTCATTCAGCTAGCTCTACTTCATTCCCCTCTCAGACAAACCCAGCGCCCTCTCCCGCTTAGTATGGAGACAGAGTAACATGCTTCGGAAAAAGAAACAGGAAGCTCAGCTGAGCTACAGCTTTCTTACCTGCAAGAAGAGGGCCTTGAGGTATCAGAGGTACGAGATATACCTTGAGGATTTCCAACAGTGAGATGTAACTGAAAGCATGTCATATAATACATATCTAACATCTGCTGTATAGACATGGGTGCCCCCCAAGCACTTCTCAGCTCCCATGTCGGGCTCTGGCCTCTCAGAGACTTCTCTTCTTTCTCGTTCTCTTCTTTTGTACTTTCTTGTACACCTTCTTCAGCATTCTTGTATCTCGCCAGGCGTTCGCCAAGAAGCGGAAGAGCCAAGGGGCCTTGAAGAGACAGTACGCATGCAGCAAGGGGGGCTGGAGACAATTGTACCTCTAGCCCACATTGCCTGTAAGAGAACGAAAGAAGAACAGGCGGCAGAAGACCTTGGTTCTGCGTGGCTTTCTCGTGACTTGAGATCATTGACAACATAACAGAAGATAAGCGAGCAGCCTAGTAGTAGAAAATACTCTAGTAGGCAATCCTATCTCTTCAGCAATCCTCGTGATCTAGTTACAGGCGCAATTCAAAGCCAAGTGTACTCCATCACGAAGACGTCAGAAATGAGTCTACTTAGGTTGAAGGATATACAAGTCCTCTACATATAAGTAGAGAGTTTTATATGGATAGAGGACCTGCAATAGTTGATGAATTGGGCGACGTATTCAAAGCAGTGAGCGGGAGCTGCGCCCGATGTCCAGATCTCCACATGTCGGCTGAGCTTGGCGACAAAGCATTCATCGAGAATCAGACCGCGAGAGTCGAGGAGTGCCCCGTACTGCACATCTCCAGTCTGTTAGAAGTCCAGGGCATAGACAAAGAAAAGAAGACGTAACAAGAGAGAGACAAATAAGGAGAGAAACCAAGCACACAAGCTCTCTCCGCATGTATATAAAGACACACACGCATACAGATCTCTTTGAAAAGTCAATCCTTCACGAACATCAAAGACCGCCCTATATACGGCTAGCTGTTGCGTCAAGAAGGATGAGATCTACGAGAATTCAAAGACTCTCTAAGCAGGTAGATGCCCTAATGCGGCATACGGTATATCTATACACAGGGCTCTCTAGTAAAAGAAAAGGGGTAAGGCAGACGTCACGTCTATCCGGACTAAGTACAGAGAGAATGACCTTACATCACTGTTGTCCTCCTTCCATTAGAGAAGCAGGATGCCTCTCCAAGGGACAGCCCGCAATAAAGCACAGCTGAGAATAGAAGAACCTGACGGAAGTGAGACAGACTTTCTCGAGGAGAGGAGGACTGCGTAGCACTAGAGACAGTCAAACTCATCAGAAGCCATCATGCCTATCATATTCAGAACTCTATGGTACATAGACAACCATGAAAATCGAAGCCTCTCTCTCTCTATATACATATATATATATATATAGCTATGTATGAAATGAGCTCGTAAGCGTTGTTCCCAGGTGTACAGATGTGTACGTGGGAGCAGAAAGTTGTGGAGAGATATGGTGTCCGGGCCGGCTGACGGACGCAGGCACAACAGATAGGGGAATAGGACAAGTGAGACGTCTCCTATCGAAGAAGGATATGAGAAGAAGATTGAGCGGAAACAAGGCAGCGCTCAGAAGAAGAAGAACCCACAAGGACGGAGGAGACAGAAAAAGACATCGAGAGAGAGAGAGTTCATTCGAGGCATGAACTCTACCTTTCGCGTTCTTCTGCCGTACAGAAGTGAAGAGAGAGAAATGATGAAGATAACACTTGACTTGAGAGTCCTACCTTCATAGCTCTCTCAAGATCACAGGTGAGAATCATGTCTAAGACCTGATGCCGATCTTGGCCCTTCACGTACCACACTCGGCGGAAAGAGACATCAAAAAGTGCGCACTCTTTTCGCGTCGCTTCATACGCTGCTAAAGCTCCCCTGTACATACACACGTATAGAAAACAAACAGGACGAAGGTGAGAACACGAAACGAAAAGGAGAGAAGAAAGAAACAGACAAATCCACAGAGATGCATGCTTCTGATTCAATCTCCTCTGGGTCCTCAAGATTGGATGCCTTCTCTTTCATGCAGAAGCCCTCATCTCTACAGGGTATACTTTGTAAATCTTGGAGTTAGCGACTAGCGTAGAAAGTGGTCATCCCCCGCCCTTACTCTTTTCAGGAACATGAGGAGGTAAACGCGTCTACACAGGTACCCCGAATTAGAGAGGAATGTACACAGAGGGAGAAGGAAAGAAAGAAAGAAAGAATCCCGACTCATGCATACCTCGGCCCTTGTACGGTACTACATAGCTTTCTTCCTCAATTCTATTCTTCCTTCTCCGTATGAAAACTGAACTCCTCTTTCTCCTTCGCTTCTTTTCTTCAGACAACCGATCACTAGACGTCTCCACGCGTCATAATCTATCCCTTGAGTAAGACGCATCACCGTCGAAAGATAAGAAAAGAGAGAGAGAGACGGGTAAAAGATCTTCCTATCACCTTCACGTACGTACCGTTGGGTCTGCACAGGAAGAATACATCCATTGTAATTCTCGTAAACTGTTGCACCTCCTTCGGTTCTCCAAAACTCGATGAGAGATTCATGCTTCTTAACCTTCCGTGACATCTCGAAAGGATCATCCAAGCCGAAACTAACGTCTCCTACACCAGATTGCCTCTTTTCTTCTTCTTCTTCTTCTCTGTTCGTCATCTCCTTAGTCTTCGTATCAGGCCGTCTTCTTCTCTCTGAATCTGAATAAGATGAGAATCTCTCATGGTGATCTGGAGCGAGCTCATCGTTCTCCTCAGCGACGGCTCCTCTTTCGTTAACTTGCGAAAGCGAGGAGGACTGGACACCGGAAGAGAAATGCCCTTCATCATTGTTTATTTGGGGGGAGTCGGCTTTCTTTACATTTCTTTCTTTCTCCTGATTCAGATGAGCAGAAAGAGAGATAGTCGGACTTCGTTCTTCTTCTTCTTTTCCTCCTAATACTACGTCTTCTTCTTCTAGAGTGTTGCTTCTCTTACTCGACTGGAGAGATGAGGGAAAAGAGAGAGATGTCTCCTCATCTTCTTGTTTTCTCTCTCCTCTGTTTGATCGTGATGAGCTTCGTCCGTCTCGAAGATCTTTCTTAGTCTTGGAGAACTCAGAAGAACTCAGCTTCTCCGCTCCTTCTAAGCCAGCACATTGAGCCTTCCAGACAATATCGAACTCTCTTCTTCTTCCTCTCTCATCTTGCTGCTCTCTCTCTCCGACTTCCCCTCCAAGAAAGATCTCTCTCTCCAACTCGTCAACGTCCCCTTCAAACGGATGGTCTCTTGCTTCAAACTTCATTTCCCCTCGAAAGGGTTGCCCGGAAGGCATCGCCTCATCGGAGAAACTTCTTATTGACCAGTCGCCATCTCCTACCTCATTTGTCTTCTCTCCTCTATGGTCCTCTGCATGAGGCGCAACTTGGGCTTGTTCTCTTGGAGCACCTCGATAACGACGGCGACCGAGGGTTCTTGCAGGAGAAGAAAGAGGAGATGAAAGACTGGCGTAAAGCTCTTCGGTCCCGTCATCTCTCGGGAGACCAAGAGGAGAGGACTCCTTCTCTTGTGTCGGGTGTCGGGTTCCTTCAGAAGAAGGAGAGGAAGAGGCTTCACCCCTCAGAGCTTCTTCAAAGATATCGGACATGAGATCCATCTCTCTTTTCTCGGGTGGTGTATATACAGATGAATCGTTTGGCGTGCATGAAAGATTCTCTCCACACCCCGGAGAGGTCGGTGACGTCACGAGAGAAGAAGACTTGCAGACAGGGCGAGAGATATCAGATGTTGACATTCCTCTCGAAAGATAGATTGACTTGTCTTCTTCCCCAGAGAAGAGATGTACTGCCGTGCGCTTTCTCTCTTTCACTTCCAAGATGTTTNNTGCCGTGCGCTTTCTCTCTTTCACTTCCCTTCTCTCTTTCACGGTGTCTACTCCTCCCTGGTCATCCTCTTGTTCTTCTCTCTCGAATGGAGTACTCTCTCCTCTATAAGGGGAAGAAGTGCAAAGAGGGAGACAAGAAGCTGTCTCGTCTCTGCCATAGTCAAGATGGCAAGGCTCGTGACGGACAGAAGCATTCGGCTGACCGCACCCCGCGCTCGTAAGCACGTCTTTCCCAGGAGAAGAAGAAGAACAAGAGA
>NW_027155732.1:0-173 GCF_002600585.1 Cystoisospora suis | reverse complement strand
TTTTCTTCTTCTATCTTCTCCTTTTTCCCATTCTTTCTTGTATAAGACGACAGCTTCATCTCTCCTTCGATTTCCTCCTTTACCTGTGACTGAAGTTCAAGAAGTCCTGGGGCCTTGATATCTGCAGCTAGAACCTTTGCATGTTCTTCTACAAGTTCGCTTCGCCAAGGCTG
>NW_027155731.1:761-996 GCF_002600585.1 Cystoisospora suis | reverse complement strand
GAAAATGAGGCTAAATACAGGAATCACGAAAGAACTAGAAGACTTGTTAATTCCGAAGAGCAGAATTCCGTTTAAAAACAAAAGGATCTACATGGGTATAAATAGCTTGATAGTCCCAACCTTAAGGGGGTCAACGATCGGCAAACGGTCTGCGGTTATATCAACCCAAAAAGGGTGGAAGATCCAACAGTCGGAGGAAACTGAAGCGGGGAGCCCTTCAAGCGGGAGAATACAG
>NW_027155731.1:161-356 GCF_002600585.1 Cystoisospora suis | reverse complement strand
GAGGACCAGTGTACCAAGCATAAGGGCAAGGGATCCAGGAAGCCACATAGGCCAACAAGTTCTGGCCAGGAGATGGAGGATAAGGAAACTGGGAGGAATATCCCGGCCCCTCCATCAGACAACCAAAAGAACAACGGTGATCTCCCATCAAAATCATCAAGTCCCAAAAGGAACGGAGAGCTCCAAGAGAACCCC
>NW_027155731.1:0-146 GCF_002600585.1 Cystoisospora suis | reverse complement strand
GCCTCTGGTTCCAGGATGGGTTTATGAAGAAAAACACAAAGACAAGGGAGGTGGAGTTAATGAAACTCAAGCTGTAAGTGGAGTAAGAGCCTGGAGTGTAGAAGACCGAGGATGTAAATGTTGTGGGGACAAGAATGAAGGTGTGG
>NW_027155730.1:966-1210 GCF_002600585.1 Cystoisospora suis | reverse complement strand
CATATCCCATATGCGCTGGAGGAGATTCGTACTTTCTGCTTCGTCTTCCGACAGGAACACCCGGTAAGTCTGCTTCTTCCTTAGTCCTTTCCACGCCTTCATTCTTGTCCCTACAACATTCACATCCTCGGTCTTCTACACTCCATGCTCTTACTCCACTTACAGCTTGAGTTTCATTAACTCCACCTCCCTTGTCTTTGTGTTTTTTTTCATAAACCCATCCTGGAATCAGAGGCAGGTCTTC
>NW_027155730.1:0-391 GCF_002600585.1 Cystoisospora suis | reverse complement strand
TGTCCTGTATTCTCCCGCTTGAAAGGCCCCCCGCTTCAGTTTCCTTTGACTGTTGGTTCTTCCACCCTTTTTGGGTTGATATAACCCCAGACCGTTTGCTGAGCGTTGACCCCCCTAAGGTTGGAACTATCAAGCTATTTATACCCATGTAGATCTTTTTGTTTTTGAACGGAATTCTGCTCTTCGGAGTTAACAGATCTTCTAGTTCTTTCGTGCTCCCTGTATTTAGCCTTTTTTTCAACCCAACGCTTTCACAACTTCTATTCACTTTAGTTTTCCAACCTACTTCTCTTGAAATCCCCTTATTCCATTCAGTTAGCACCGAGCATACACCTTCCCTGGGGCATCGTTTGACCTTCATCGCCTCTTTATTACACTTCCCTAGTCTCCG
>NW_027155729.1:22546-27434 GCF_002600585.1 Cystoisospora suis | reverse complement strand
TTTCGCGGACCAGTGTTTTGAGCTCTGTCTGTGCGCAGACACAATGGAGGTGGCGGCGGTAGCCTTCCTGGCTCTAGGTGGTGCTGTCGGCGCCGCAGCTGTCGACGCGGTCGCAGGGCTCCGAGCTCGTGCTGGCGAGACTGACGATGAACAATCTGACATGGAGGAGGCAGAAGCCGCTGAGGGACGCAGCCATTCTCCTCGACGCTTGAACCACCTTTCTTCCAGCCAATCCGGATCACAGCCACCGCCTCGAGGCACCTCACAAAATGATCCAAGCACTCCGGACGTTCCCGTGTATAGCAGTAATCTTCGCTCGGAAAGTCATGGTGAAAGAGAAAGGGGCGGCGGCTTAGATAGGGGCCTCGTCCCTTCGCGTCCTGCTAGTGCTACAGCGCCGCGGAGTTTCGGGTCTTCAGGAGGAAACTCTGATCCCGGAGAGCCCCCCACGGGTACAACCGGGTCAGCAGGCTCACCCTGTATCGACACAGGCTCTCTGAATACAAGAGTGCCATCCAGAGCGTCAACCCACCGTCTGTGGTGTTCTGTAGGTTTCCTTCGTTTCTATCGCCGCGTCGAAGAGGTCAGCAGGGAACACTCGCGAGCGATAGTTCGGCCGTCCTTCCTACCGGCGCGACGTTCCTCAGTGACAGTGCTGGGAACGACTAGGCCTGCACACATTCCTCACGCGTCGAGCAATGAGTCAGTCGAGGCGTACTCCGAACTGAATATTCCTTGCAGTCTTGCCGGTGAAGCCGGGGGGGACGAGACAGTTACGGGCATCAGGAGTAAAGGCGGAGACAGAAGACAGTCGCCGAACAAGGGGAACAGGACCTGGTTTTTCTCGACTTTCAGTAGCATTTTGACACCCCTGGGACTTTCCTGCGAGAGCCGACGGAAAACTCCCCCAAGCGCAGCGGCGCTGCCCGTTGTTCGCCACACCACGCCAGCCCCGCCACCACCCGGCCAGCAAGGTGATTTGCCCCGCGGACAGTCGGCTGGGACGGCGTCCTCATGGAGACGCGTGGACTCACTGCTTTCTCGGCACTCACCAGACCGCGGTTCTCCCGTGCACCGTCAGACTACTACCCGGGAAGCCGAGCGCAGCGGCAGTGCTGACGAGACCGAGTCGTGCATGCCTAGAAATCGAGTGCACGCCCACTGCTGCAGTGTCTCTGGTCGCAGATCAGTGAAAGAGGTAGCCAATTGCTTACCGTGTGGCGTAACAGGGAGAACTGCTCACCCGCCGGGACAAGATCGTTCCTCGTCTGCAGCAGCGGACCCTGCAGAAACAGCAGCACACTCGACCGCTTCAGTAGCCACGTCGAGCGGTAGCACGACTGCTTCTGAAGAGCAAGCGGGCGAAAGGCGCGGAGAGAGCGTGACGCACGGGATCGCAGAGCCAGCTTCGAGAATTCCCCCACCGCGCTTCCCTCCGCATGACAATGGCTTAGAGCCCGCAGAAATCATAGTGGAGTTACCTCCGCAGAAGAGGAGAAGGATGATGAAGGAAGAAGACATAGCGGCTCCTTGCAAACTTCCGATCTCAGGTGACAGAGAGGGGGGCACAGGCGCCGCCAACTCTGTCCAAATAAAAGGCCCGCCACTAGTACAGCTGCGTGCCCAGACTTCTTCACCTGATTCGCTTGTTGAAGACTCTGCTGGGGAGCTAGCAGTAAGATCCATTGCCCCGGTAGTGCTGTATGAGGAGTCACAGAGTGTGTCACACGCGTCCTCACACAGCAGCCAAGCCAAAATGTCAAGTGCCGACATCCGCAGAACCAGCAGCTGTAGCACAAGGACAAGTACAATCAGCAGCGAAGCAGACAGCACGGGAGGTAGCGGGGGTCGCCAGTCGTCCGCTATCCTTCCTCTCAGCGCTGCAAAAAGGAGGAGGGATAACTCTGACCACTCAAAAAGTGCATTGGAAATGCGGGAGAAGAGACTCCTTAGGGTAAACGCGAGCTCGGGATCTAGCGCGTCTCAACCTGGCTCAGCCCCAAACTTAACCTACGGTTCAATGCTTGGACGGCCAACATTCAGTGGAATGGGGAGAGCGTCTGAAGAGGGTGAAACATCTCTTGCAACCAAGGCGAAGATTCAGCTTCTGGGGAGAAAAGTCCTTCCGCCCTGGCCTGAGAACCGGGGGAGCCCGGACACGGCTCTGCATGGCGATGCTGCGCGTTCTGTAGAAGACCAGAAGCCGGTGAATGGTGAGATGGACAGAAGGCGGACGATGGAAAGAACAAACCACGCGACAAAGAGGTCTGAAGAGTGTAGAAGTGCACCAGCGGAGCAGGAAGACGGGGCCCGCCAGAACCGGGGCCGGACAGGGGACTCGGGTGAGCGGCATAACGGAGTCCTAGAGGATGACGACGATGATGCGACACTCCCGGATGTGTCCGCCGAATCCGGAAGCGAAGCTGCTCATGTCGTCACACAGAACCCTGACACTGTAAAAAGACCAGTGGAGGAAAGAGTAGAGTATCTAAGCGATCCTGACAAAGGCACGAAACGGCTGCAAGAAAAAAGAACCGAATCGGAGGCTCCCTCGCGCGAGTGCCTGGAACATGACATTTTACAAGCAGTCGGAGACGTCTGCTGGACTGGCGGCGCGGCAGAGGGACAGCCCTTGGCCCAACTGCACAGCGAACAGGCTGAGGGAGGGAAAACAGGAGTGAAGAGGAAAGGCGAAAGCAGTAGTCGTACACACGGCTCTCGCTTCACTCTCTCACCACGAAAAAAACAAGAAAAGAAGAGGACCTCAGCAGCGTCACACAGGGCAGCTGCTTGGTGCAGTCCTGGGAAAGCCCGTCGATTAACGAGTATGGCCACCGGTGTCAGAAACTCGTTTCCACAAGAGGAAACAGCGAAGTCCCCTTCCAGAAAGACACAAAGAATGTCATCAGTTGAAAGGCCTCGTGGAGGAACCTCCGAGGAAGTAGAAGCTCGGTCCTCGAACGGACACTCCCGTGGAGTGCCTTGTATCCCTCCTCAGCACGGAAACGACGAATTCCTTCCTGGTGGATCCGGAAAACCAATCTGTGAAAAACCCACCAGTCCCGAGGATCAAGAAACGGTGACGCCGCGGAAATAGAATCAAGGGACGAGCTCCTGTAGACCTGTGTACATTACAGGGGAGAATTGATGGTCCCGACTGATTTTGGAGTTCTCTCGTCAATCCACCAGACTCCACACAGCGGAGGACTCGACTCGCCACAGTGGCGAGGAAACACCAGCGTCTTAGTCCCTGGAGCCCCATGTCCGTTTCGAGTAACGCGTCTGTAGAAGGTGATCGGGGGTCCTGGCTGCCCCGCTGAGTGCCTTCTCGATAGCGGAAAGAAAGCGAGGAAGGAATGACAAACAGGCTGATGGAACTCAGGGTTCCGCCAGGAGATGGAAGTGGAGGGCAAAATTGTTTGTCCAGTGTGATGTCAAGGAAACCTTGGTTTTGTCGGCGCTCAGGCATTGTGAACGAGAGTGAAGTCCCCGACTTTTTACCTTGCGCCGCTACTGTTTATGAAGGTCCGAAGTCACACCGGGCGAGGCAGTGTCGTCAATGCAAGGGGGTTCAATCTCCGTACCTATCGCCTGTGAACCTGTGTTGCCCATTTGTGACCCGGAAGAGAACCAAGAACGAAAGCTAGTTTAGTCCGTGAAGGTTCGTCTTGTTGAGGAGGCTTTTTTTTGGCGTTTTTTCTTGTGGGGATGTTTTTTTGTGAAGCGAGCGCGTCAATTTTCTTGAGCAAGAGGTCGCATCACCCCGGTAGATTCAATGCCTTTTCAGGGTAAGACCACCGAAGGAAGACTCTAACGAAGTAGCTGATGCAGTATAGTCAAAAATTAGCGCGTCCGCATGCTTCCGCTGTTGCGTCTACATCGCAGTGCACTCGCAGCCGCGTCCTATATAGCCCGAAAGGCGCGCAAGACTCCGTGCTCGGCAGTAAAGCCACCCGAGCTCTGCGACTGCCAAAGAGCATGGGGAAGTGCAGACGTGCGAGCGACGTTATTCATCTCTCTGGAAGCTGAGGCGTGGTCGGAGGATGACTGGACGTTTTTCCATGAGCATAATGCAGACGGAACATAGGGAGGGCTCGTTCGAGGAGCCTGCGTCTCACTCGCCAGTACAGACCGAGTAGCGAGGAAGTTTAGTTTTCCAGGCGTTTGGTAGCCTTCCACAAAGCGGTCGGAGCTGGCGTAGAAACAGGGTGCGCACGCAGGTGCTGCAATCTGTCGTTCTAGTTCTGACGATAGCTATGCACTGGGTACAAGCGAGGAAGAAAAGAGGCAGCCGATAGCCACGAAGTCAGCGTCCTCTAATAGCAGAAGCAACTGTCAGCGAAACGGTGTCCTACCGACTCTCGGAGTCGCATTAGAGAACCCGTGACTCTCCGTGTGGCAGCCAATCTGCTCGTTGTTTCCTCTGCGTCTCAAGCCAGCCACGTGGGACAGGAAGTGATCTACAAAACAGTAGCAGCTACCACGTCAGAACAGTTTTCGCTCGCGCCAGACGGGGCGCGATAACGCGTCCAGCATCATCGTAGAAGAGATTTCACCTGCTGTGTTTTCTAGCTGCGTCGCTCACTTCGCAGGACTTAAACGTGCGATTACCCTTGTACGCCGGTCCCCCTGGACTTCGACGTCCCAGTTACTGCGCTTAAGTGTCTTGTGCCGCTCACCGTGGTTGTCCCCTTCTTGCAGATACGCACTTCTCAAAATGGGGGGTAGCTAGTTTTCTGTGCGGCTCCTCAGTTGTGAAGTGTGCAAAACTACATGGCTGTGGTCGCGTTTGCTGCCTGGAGCGGGCCACTACGTTGGAGACCCACGGGAAGCGCGCTGCGAGCGACGATGTTCTGCTTACTGTAGAAGAGCGCAGAGCTATACACAG
>NW_027155729.1:0-22517 GCF_002600585.1 Cystoisospora suis | reverse complement strand
CACAGTCGAGCTGTGTCGTCCGCGTCACGTATCCCGATTGCGTCTGCTACCGCCCCTGAGGCCCTGCTCATGCTTCAGGGGGCTGCATGTCTCCAAAGAAACGAAGCAGGGCTTCTGCCATCCGTTGGTTCCTTAGGAGCATAGGGGGCCCCTTTACGTTTGTGAACCCTATTGACAAGAAAAGATGTTCTGCCCCCTTCGTCTGCATTACCTTCAGCATCGGAACGCGAACACGTGAGATGCGCATGCGCTCCCTTTCTCGTGGTCGATCGAGCTTTCGCATGGTTTACACGTTTCCCTTGGCGTGGCTGGCGGTTGGACTTTTTTCCTGCGCGCTTTTCAGTGAGAGCTCCGATTTTTTCTCTGTGCTCCTCCGTTCTGTGTCCCTACCGCACCCGTGCCCGACAGCGCCGCCTCCTTCTCGGCAACGCTGATGGACGTTGGAGAAGATACAGATGGGAAGCTGGCCGATCGCGGCTATGGGTCCACATGGCGGCCTGCACCCACACGTACACTGTAACTTGTATTCGAGCCTTGGCTCTCAGATGGTGGGCATTCGAGCGCCTCGTCGCATGCTGCGTACAGTTGTAGAAGGACACCTCGCCGCCTCGTTCATACGCCTTGTCGCCATGTGAACAAGGGTTGGCAGCTTGTTTCTTCTTGGACTCACTGTCCTAGCTTGATGTGACGGTCGCGCCGAATGCCGAGTTTCTAATTAGCATGGTTATACAGCAATATATAATGCCGCATGTTAGCTTTCGTCCCCGCTGTGGTTTTGATGAGGGAGGACCTGTCTCCGTTGTTTTCACAAGAACGTGCAGCCACAATCTGCTGACTGTGTCCGTACTACCTCTTTACACCCTTAATTCTGCTGTGACGGCAAAGGGCCCGATCTCACGCCGTCAACAGTCGTCAGGGTTCGTAAGGAAGAGTAATTTTTTGCTGTGCAGGCATCGGGTGTTTTCAGACCAAGCTACCGCGTTGATGCCAAACGGGAGCCGAAGCTATAAGCGTTTGCACGTTTCTCTTCGACACCTACACTTTGCGTCGTTTCACGACCACGTCTCCGGGCGGGGGCATGTCGGGCGGAAGGGTATCTGCCGCTGTTTCCTCGTGCGACACCGTGGTCTCCTAACTCTTCTGCCGCGTTTGCATTGTTAGCTCAGAAGCGGCCTCTCGTTGAAAGTAACAGATGAGCTGCGAATCAGGGCAGGGAATGACTCGGGCCACTGGCTCTGGGCTCGGCCCTGGCGTTGCAAGCGATCCGGGCCCGGCAAGTCGTCCTCCTCTCTGTACTTCGTTTCCATCTGTCCAACTTTTGGCACTCCCAAGTAAACACCATGCCGTCTACAATGGTGGCCCTCCTGCCCCCGTCCCGTTCTCCCCTCCCTCGTTTCCGTCCTATTCTTCGTACCCCTCACTTCAAACGTGGGTACCGCCTGCCTCTCACCACCTCACCCACTGGCAGGGTTCCTCTTTCCCTGCCCCTTTCGGTTTGCTGAGGCCGGAGAAGGCCCCGCAGTCCGGAACCAGTAGCGGAGGTGTCTACCCCCCCTTCAGATCACCTGATGCAGCAGTGCGTCAAAACAGTCCGTCTTCATATTCGCTTTCTCCCTCCCCTCCTGTTCTGTCTCCAGGTGCAGATGCACAGTCAGGTTCTGTCTCTAAACGCACTACGCCGAAGCCAGAGCCACCACAGCCTGTTTTTGTAGCTGGGTCGCACGCTGGAGATTTTTTCCCAAGCGTCAGTTCAGTTCCAGGTGCGGTTCAGTCTCGTTTCCAGTCAAAATCTACTGAACGTCAGGGGCAGAATGTTGCCTCAGGGTCTCCTCCCCGAAGGGTCTTACGGGGGGGAGGAGATTACTCGAACCAGGGTGTCTCTTCAACGTCTGGAGATATGTTACAGGCTAGCGGGAGTGGTGCGTCGGCTGCAGCCGGAGCCCATATGGAGGGTGGGATAGTCCCGCGTTACAGCCAAAGTTTTTCGGTAGTCGGTTCTAGAGGCAATGAACAGACCCAGTCTTCTCGCGGGGCGCCACCTGAAAGTTCTAACCCGTCCTCCCTTGCCTCTGCTATGGGGCGGACGGCTGCTGCGGGCGCCGTGTCGCGGTCTGCGTCCTCATCTTCTTGTCTGACCGTGTCGTCCTCCCCAGATGAATTGCTAGATATTCTTTTCCCTTCTGTAGAAGCCTCCTGCGGTTATGTCACTGCTCTTCCACAAGCCTCGTCTCTGTCCTCTTCTCCCTCACGAGTGCTACTGCACCCTCCAGCTGCACGTACTGGTCACCTCGGCAAACCTGGCTCGACATCTGCCGGGGCGAAAGGGCCGCCATCGCCTGCGTTCCAGCAGTTGAAATGCGGTTTGGAGGTCACCCAGATAGATCAAAAGGAATTATGGCACAGATGGGAGAGCTCGAGGGGGAGCGCGGGAGTATCTTACAACAAAGCCACAGACTTTGCGAGGGGAAAACTAGGTCTCGACTCCCAAGACGGGAAGCCCAGTCCGGTACGGCACACCGCCGTACTTGAGAAAGAAGGGACCGCATTGGATCCTCACGAAGATAAAGCATTGCTGGACCCTGTTGCGAAGAGCAGCACGCCGACTGCAAAAGGACTGGCTAGTTCGTTGCTGCGTTCCTGGGAGCGTTTTAAAAGAAGATGCATTTCTGATTACCTGCATCCCCCGGCCGGCTCCAGCCGGCATTGGTCAGTCGAAGAGGCGCAGGAGCAGGTGTATATGTTCAGGCAGTTCGCAGGAGTTTTTGCAGCAAAGAACAGAATATCAGGTACTGCTGGGAGGATAGGTCTTTTTTTCCGTGTAAACTACTACATGATCTCAAGCGCGCGTCTCTGTGTATGGGTGTAGTTCTCTTCCGTATGCAGAGATAACTAGACTGGAGATGATCACATCGGTAGATGTTCCACGGGGGTGCCTACGGGCTTTTCCGCTCGTTCTGGAGTAAGTACAGGTGGACTCGTACACAGCGAGTGAGGTTTGACAGTGATAGACTCGGAGTAGTTTTGCTGCAGTCCAGGGGAAAGAGGCCACTCGTTTCCTTTTTGGTGGGGAATCGCCTGCACATAAATACGTCTTTCCCTGTACCGTTCCCCTGGAAACGGACTATGTGTTTCTCGGACTGGCCCTAAGCCACCCCTTCTGGATGCCAGCTACACTGCCGCTCTTTTTGGACGGACAACGAGTGGGTCTTTCACTCGGCGACACGGAGGAAACTCCGTTCGCCTGTAAGCCGGTTCTTTTCATTCTGTCTCGTCAGCCTCGTCGTCCGTGTTCCCACGTCTTCGTGAATACTCGACGATTTCCTGGTTTGTCTCTCGGGGTTTATTCTTCCTGTGCAAAGAACCCGTGATTTTTACGGAGAGTGCGCCTTGGGTGCAACGGCTGCTGCAGTGGTCCGGCACAGTTTCACTTCGCCTCGGACCGCTGTGCTGGGTCGGAGCAAGATTTTCCATGGATAGAAACGCGGTGTTTTTGTCCGTGCTGCTTGTGCCTCTCAGACTGTTTAACGCTCTTTTCTTGTCTGCCGTCTCATCGTCCTCTGTCTGTATCCTCGACGGAATCCTTCAAGTCCCGCTCGGTGTTTTCGTGCTCTCATCCCTGGCGAGCTTTGCTTTCATCCCCTTCTTTTTCTCTTTTCCCTTCATCAACCTCTTGTCTCCCACAGTTTCTTTTGGCCGAGTGGCGTCGCCTGTGCATCTCTCTCTGCTTTTCCGCCCATTCCTTTGGGCTCTTAGCATACGAAGCGGATGCCGAGTTGGAAAGGAGAAGGGATTTTCACGTGAAGAAGGTTCAGTTGCACCATCTTCAACTTGAGCTGCGCCAGTTGCAAGCGCAGCTAATCCAGCATCAATACCAGATTCCCAAGCCAAGTAGTCCACCGTCAGTGAGGCAGCAGTGGCGTCAGAGGAGGCGAGTTCTCGCGCAGAGGCATGTGCACATCCAGCAGGCCTATCGCCTTCTGTTCGCTCAAGTGTCCGCGTCTCTACGATGGGAAACAGCGTGGGGTGTCTCACCGTTCTCCGGTCAACTTGTTGATGCGAACGAGCTCTTTCCCGATAAACCTTCACGGCCGTGTGGTTCTTCGCTCTCGCTTGGATCTCTTGGTTTCCCATCATGTTGCTGCACCGAGTCCGCGTTGCTCGCAGCGACGGGGGGTTCCACCGCTTTAGTCCGGGGTTTTGGTTGCACTGCCACCTGCGGTTGCCGGGTTTGTATACACGGCCGGGACACAGGCAGCGGGAGGGAGGAGTATACGGAGACTTACTACAGTGGCCCCGCCGGTAGTAGCCGAAAAAGTGCTGATCCGTGCCAGGCGCCACAGAAAAAATGTCGACGTTCGGTCGAGGCAGAAGTGGGACCCAAAACTACTTCAGACAGCAACCTGGAGGAAACGGGCCTGGGGGCTACTCGAGGAGGACCAGCGGGGTGCCGTGCAGGAGGCGAACCTTCGTTTACCAGCCCCGGTTTCGGGGAAGGAAGGAGCCTGGTCGATGGCGAGCTTGTGCCGGGGCCTGCAAGTGCAGTGCAAAAAGGAGGGGAATCAAGCTCCAGCCTTTCAATCCCATTGCTGCCCGCTCACTCGGCAGAGCAGCCCGCGTCTGACAGGCGTCTCAGCGAGGAGGAGGCGAACATAACCAACCGGAAGTTGTGTGTAGAAGATCAGCTTGGTTCGCTTTCTCCGCGCGAGGTGACTGGCTCGGCAAGTGCGCAGTCGATTACAGCGTCTTCGCCTCGTGGTCGTCCCGTTACGGCGGGAGACCGGCCAGGCGTAGGCATAGCTAGCGCCAGTCCCGTGAGCCCCCCGGGTCCCTCTCAGCACCTGGCTTCTGCACGGGCGGATTTGGATGATGAGTTCGAGTTTGATGACGCTGACTTGTATGATGCTCACCAGCACCCTTCACACCGTGGCGACGGTTTACATTCTCTTGTCCCAGGTGGTTCTTCTCTCACTTCTGCTCCAAGTGTAGTAGATTCGCGTAGTGCCTCGTCTGGTGTCCCGAGCGTGTCGCCTGTTGGTTCACCGTCCTCCACAGCTCAGGTTTCTGGACAACTCGCGGTCAGCGACATGACAGGTCCTCAACAACTAGGTGTCGCGCAGCAGCCAGCGCAGCATCCTGACGGTCTACTGGGGGCTCCGACGGGCTTTGTCTCCGGCTCGTTGACAAGTGCATCGGGGTCCGGACTGTTGTCCTGTCAAGTACAGAGCGGGCTGCTGGGCGACCAGGTTGAAGATGACGTGGGTGCGCTTTCTCAGAATCACCCTGTTGTTTTGCGAGAGCCTCTTTGGGGTGAGATAGAGGGGACACTCGAGTGTGCGATGACACGCGTACACCGTCTGTTACACTGGAAGAAGAAAGACCCAGCCCTGGCCTCAGCAGAGGCAGACGCAGCTGCCCGGGTGGCAGGAGTAGCTGCTCGCATAGCTGCTAGAGAAGCTGCTCTTGCAGACGGTAGGGATCTGCCGGATGAGGAAGAAGAAGCGAGTGTGGCGGCGGCTGCTGCCAGCGCTGCCGTTCTCACGCTTGAGGAGGAGGAGTCGGCCTTAGCCACGGAGAGGGCAGACACTTTACGGGCCTTGGAGGCTGAATTAGATCGTGTTGCTGGAAAGGCAGCAGGACTGGGGTAAGCATCATGAACAGTGTTGCCGTTGTCCCACTAGAAGGAATTTAGGGGTGCCGCAGCGGTGGGGGCTTCGCAGTCTCGTTGAGGTGGTGAAGCGCAAGCAATTTACCTCTAGAACGGTAGATGAGAAAGGTCAGTGGGGACCGCGTGCCCTGTTACCCATTGTAGATTGCCTGGTTTGAACTAGGTATAGCCATATGCTTCTATTCCAGTTCTTCCTCGTGTCTATCTCTTCTTCCCATATCTGGTTGCTGTTCCTCGCCGTCTCCACCCCCGGTAGCCCGTTCATTCGGGAATGAAGGCGTACACAAAGGTTCGTAGATCGTCATCGCGAGCCCCAATTATGGCAGCACTCGTTCGGAGCGCAGTATCAAGGAAACAGGATGTCTCGGCTCGGGTTTGCAGACCTGTTATCTGTAGCCAATAGTCTGTTCTGTCCGAAGAGCGGGGGTATGCTCTGATGAAAGGCTGGCGCCAAACTGGTAGCATGCAGGCAACACGCCGGGGTGCGCTCAGCCTACACGAGCCGGCACGTCTGTGTTGCTTTTCTTCAGTGTCGGGTCCGTCAGTCCAGGTGTCTTTCATTTTCATATCTACCCCGCCTTTTCTGGTGCGAGCACAATCCGTGTGTGTATGGACCCAGTCCAATGTGTAAACGTAATCACTCCTATACACCGAAGCATTCGTACCACCAGTCGCGTGAGTTTCACAATTTGCATGTCCCCCCAAAAAAAAGATCTGCAGGGTCGAGCTGGAGAACTGGTCTTCTTTATTTTTCGTTCTGTTTGAGTTGATGGCTGTGTTTGGAAGTGCTGGAGGACGGGGTCTGATAGGTTTGGTACACATCAATTATACTCAGTGTTTGAGCTTGGGCCGACTTTTTTCTTGGTGTAAAATTGTCCAAGCAGCAGCACAGAGGGGGGGTTTCACATGCCCGGGGCATATTCGTGTGTATAACCTTCCTACCGAACAAAATTCTTTCTACAGTAGTTTCCTGGTGTGTCTCTATTAGACCAGCCATCAGTGCATCACTGAAAAGACGCGTCCGCTCCTGTTTACAACTGCGGGCGGGCAGAGCGCCACTTCAGTTGGCAAACGCAACACCTACATTGCTCCTGAGCATGCGGTGCACCAGCAGCGCCACACGTTCTCCCTTGGCTTTGACTCGTTGACGGTCCGCTGTCAATCCTCAACATGACGACGATGCAGGCGAGTTTGTTCATGCGTATCTCCTCGGCGTGACCTTTCCCGGTGTGTCTGTTATCAACCACTCGAAAAAAAACCCGTAGACGTAGTCGTTTTTTCTCCGGACTGGCAACAATAGTCTTTCTATCATGTGGTACGATGTCTGTGGAGGTTGTCAGCCAGGAAAAAGAAGCACCCCTTGTTCGCGAACCTATAGTTCTCGAGCACTGTTGTTCTGGTATTTTTCACCCGTAGAGGAACAGGTGGTGGCGCTTTTTGCTCGCTCTCACCGGCTTCCCCCTCCTTCGACCTCCTTTTACGCCAACAGCAGCAATCAGAGCGCTTCCTCTTTCTCTTTCTCTCTGCATCATTTGTCGTTCCCGGTTCTCCTCGCTTTCCCCCTGACGCTTCATCGCGCTTCGAAGATGTGTCTAATGAAGCAGAGGGTCGAAGGGCGGAAACGAAAGCTCTCCTGTATGACAGTCGAAGACACGGTCTCGATGTCCCTCCCCTTTTTCCGGAGGGGAGCGGACCCCAGAGCGCTCCTTCGCGGCATAAGGAAAAAGACTCCCGTCTGCAGAATGTCTCAGAAGCACGGCCAGAACTCGAGATTCTTTCGTGCGTCTTTTTTGACATGAACGACGATCTCCTTTTTCGCCTTAGTGAGGAGCTGCCAGAGAAGTTTCCTCAGGTAAGTCCTCCATGGAAAGAAAAATGCTCCAATCTGGGTGCAGAAATCAGTATACAAGCATACGTCTATGTGTGTGCCTGTAGCGGACAACCTGGCGCGTGTTTATGTTGTCGTCTTCGCTGCTACGCGATGAGAATGAACTAGCAACCGCTGTTCGCTGTCACTGTTTTTGCACCTACCCCCGGGAAGTCCCACTGATTCGGAGGCGTGAGCACCCCCGCCTGCGTCTTCTGGCCTCGCTTGTCGCGGATATTTCTGGGATCTGCAACATCAGGCCAGAGTAGCACGTTTAGGGTTCAGGTTTTCGTCAGCCAGCCAACGACTTGCATTTGACGTCACTGGTCGAGGGGAGTGGCGTAGCACAGTGGCTCACCGGTTGTGGGAAAGAAGGTAGCGTTTCTTTTTTCTCTTCGTTTGCCGTTCTTGGACAGGAAGAAGAAGACGACACTCCCGATGGCACAGCAGACGGCGGTGCTTCCCATGCTAGCTTAGCCACGCCCTCTCGTCAAGGTGTTGGGCCGGAAGCAATTTTGAGTGGGGGAGCCACGTCAGCGGGCACTGCAATCAGGGGGCCAGGTGCTCATGCGGGAGTGGGTGTTTCCTCTGACTTAGCCGGTGCTTTCTTCGAATCTGAGGAGGCTCTTGCTGGCGTCTCTCGAACTGCAGCGCTTCGACTGAGGAGAAAAGCGAAACAGGTAACCGAGGGGTGAGCTTTGGCAGGGCATGCATGTAGGCGATCCGGTGTGGGCAGAGTGTTTGCAACAGTGGTAACGTCTGTGTTCTGGAGAGAGTTCACACACAGTGAAAGGGGAGACAGCGTGGTCTTACAGCACCTCATAGCTGTTATTGGTACAGAGGAATGCAAGATGCATTGTGATCCTGGTGATCGTGTCGTCGAATTGCCCGTCACCAGCAACACTGATATCAGTACCTTCACGATTGGTTCTAGTCTTTTGGGACGCGCGCCTCTCTATCAAATTTGTTTATTGTGCTGCTGGAGTGGCTAAGCGAAAAGGACTGATGGAAAAAGGGAGTTACTTGGCCACTAACTTCCAGCGTACTCGCCTCCCATTCAACCTGGGATCAGTTTACCGCAGGTAACAGTGCAGAAGCCGGGATAAGAGCCCTTGAAGAGAGTTTCGCCTCAGGCTACGTGCATTGTAGAGGTTGTCATTCTGGTTAAGCGGTTCTTCTCCAGAGCACTGTGGTCTGTCCCAGGGCATGTCCGCGTGATTTTTCACGTGCTGACCTGAAGCTCATCTGGAGCTCTCGCCTTCTATAGCTACGCGTTTGTGCGGGCGCCGGGCATCTGAAAACAGTGCGCGGTCAGCGAAACCCGAGTCTTCTGGTACGAAAGCGTTACACATTTTCTTGGACTCGGTACCGGCTATCCGAATGTGCGCACTGTTCTTTCTCTTGCTGTAAACTAGGAAGTCCTGAAGCTGGACAAGCAGAAACGCATTGAGCTCGTCAAGCAAGGGAAGAGTGCCGTGGAGATTCACGCCATGGCGGCTGCAGAGGTTCGTGTGCAACCACTGTCTGTATGAGCCTCTTAGTGTTTTCACACTGCACGGGTTGTTACCTTCGTTTCGTTGAATCTTCAGGTAATGTATAGCCATCGGCAGCATCAGACAGAGCGAGAATTCTTGTTTTTTGCTGTTCTCGGGAAAGGGCGATCACAGAAGCGTAGACCTCCCAGTGTCACTCAGGGTGCTAACCGTGTACTCGGAGAATCCTTCGTTTTATCTTTGTTGACAGAAAAGCTGTGTGTATCCTGCGTTCGTGACGCGTTTGTTGGTGTGCCCAACAACCCGGTATGGAGCCGGCGGACTGGCCCGGTTTAGACAGTGCTGCGGCTGCCTCCTCCTGAGGTCCAGGAATTAAGATCTAGACCATCGACATGGTTTTTCCCCTATCAACTGGTTCTCTGGACGAACAGCTATGTCTGGAGTCTTAGCCGGAGAGACCGTGTAACAATGAAGCGTGCAGCTCAGTCCGCTGGCTTCTTGAAAGTACATCTGTTCACGGAACTTATCGAACTTGTTTTTTTTTACCTGTGCGTGGGGTGTCGTTCCTTGTTTGGCGCGTGGGCTGTACATCCATGGTATTATCCTCGAATGCTCAGGCAGACCAGGATGGCTATGTTACGCAGGGGTGCACCTGTACATACCGAGCTCGAAACTGTAGAACAAGGCAGCAAACTTCCGCTTGCCAGAATCGTGTCCGGGTAGGCTTGCTTAGGGTTCGGTTCGCAGCGGCAGAGCGGGAAATCGTGTGGCGTGCTTGAGTGCTTGATGTTGAGCGGTGTTGCTGCAGCAAGAAACGCGTTCATCAAAGGCTCGTAGTCCTTTACAAGAATTCGTTGTGACTCTCGGGGAGTTTTCCTTGAAGGAGAAAAGTGGAGGAGCGCTGCAGCGACTCAACACGTCTTTTGATTCTTTTCAAGAGAATCGTCGTCTGCATTGCCGGGGGAAAGACCATGGTGTCAGAGGTGCGCCTGTGCGTGCGAGCGACATGACACGGCTCGTTCGTTCTTTGATTCCCGTTCTCTGTTGCAATTTTACTTTGACTCAGCAATGAAGCAGGCGTTTCCTTTTTGGGGGTGTTGTCCATTGTGAATCTCCGGGAAGGGAATGAAGTCGAGGTATGGAGCCTTTGGCAAGATAGGATTTCAGTCTCTTAGGCTTGTTCAGCGCGGCGCGGCACGGTGGGTACATATATCCTCATGGAATACTTCGGCACCCGAGTGTGCTGGGACCGAGGCATAAGCGTAAAACTGAGAGCTCGCAGTGTCCAGAATGCACTCATTGGTGTTGAGCCGTCTGGTGGTTGCATAGCCAATGACATCCTTCCTTCTTTTGACGCGGCTGTTACACAGGTACCTTTTTCGGGTATCTGCGGGTTTGCAATTGCCGATAGTCGTTGAGCTGCGGCTCTTAAAAAGATGAACCTGCAGAGGCGGCGGTCATCTCTGTTTGCTGAGGTTTGCAGTTGTCCCTGTACAAGAACAAACTCGCTGTCTGGCAGTGCGATTGGTGTGATTGTGTGAGCACTGCAGGTGGCATACCGTTGGTGCATACAAAGATCGCATTCCAGTTACAGGGAGTACATCCAGTGGCGGGCCGTCGGGGGCGCATTGCCATGCTGCGATTTCACCGTCCTGATTTTCGCTGCGGCGTTGTAGCCTCTTCGGCACACCAAAAGGAACGCTGCTCTTCGGCATTCATTTCTGCTAGAGAGGAAAAAAGGAGAAAGTTGCTCAGCGGTTCCGTGGGGGGCGACGGTACCCCTCCAGAGAGAGGCCCTTGGATTGTTTTGTAAGTAGTCTGGGCGTGAGTTTCCTCGATGTGTTCATGCAAGCACCTGACTAAGTAGCCTCCGTCCGGTGCCATACAGTTTCAAAAACTATTCCCAGGCTCTCAGTCCAAATCTCTGTTGCCGGTCCCGTCACTCGTAATCAGCATATAGAAGATGTCTCAATCCCCTGAGTTGCCGAAGCCTAGGTCAGGCTTTCACGGCTGCGACACTGACACTGACGGTAGCGCTGTCTGCATGAAGGTTGCAAGGCAGGGTTTTCAGAATCGCGCTGACAAAGGATCGTGACTGTCCAGTCTCAAAAAGAGGAGTGTATGAAACTGGTCGGCTGGTGGATGCCCGCAGTGGATACGCAGAAGTGTGCTTGCATGTTGCGTGTTGCCCGTACGTTGTATTTGGACGCTGCTTCACTTTCACCTAAAACTTGGTAGAAGTTCCGGCCGTGAGTTTTCTTCTTGATGTCCTTTACAACATCTTTGGTCGTGCCCTGCGCTTTTGTCCGGCAATCCTTCATCGTTTAGGCCCCCTGAGCCGAGTGAGGTGGTGCGCCGTCTTCGTGAGGAATGCTTAGGCCAGCATCTTGCCGCAGCGTCGGCTGCGGCACCTGGCGCAAGCGGGAGCGGGTCGGATACGGTTTCAGCGTCTGGCGTGAATGACGACGGCACTGGAAGTGCCGTCGGTGGAGGTGGAAATCGCAGTCCAACAGCGGTGACCCGTGGCGGCGGGCCGTCAGATGGATCCGAGGCTTTGGTAGTAGTCTCTGGGGGAGGGCAGGGGGGACACGAAACTGTTCATCTGGCAAACCATTTCTACGGCCCTCAGGACTTGTCACTAAAAGATGATGCCCCGATTGCGCTCTTCGAATATATCGAACAGCAGCCGCTTGTGATGCACAACCCGGGGATGGCCGTTCGCATTGTTCGGCACTTCTTTCCGTCGTCCCCACCACACGCAGACTTAAGGTAAGGCCAGGGTTCCTGTAGTTCTCTTCCTGGGGTGATAGTCGTTCTTTGCTTCAGCTCAACACCCTCGCGTGTGTGAACTGATGCCGGTGTCGTCATCAGTGGAAGGTATCGTTTTTTGTGAGATGTATTAAGGAGGCCCCTTTGGAAGCGGAGCTGCCTGTGTTTCTACATGTAAGTGCGTGCGTGGAGACGGATGCACTATGGTGCTGAACTGGACAAACCCTAGGGGTAAGCTATTGTTTGTACCGTGCTTACATGTGTGGGAATCTCTGAAGAATCATGATCTCTCCTTCGTGTTGCTGCAAACGAAGTTCCTCGTAAGAACCTAGGTGGCGTTTCAGCTGTCTCCCGGCTTGGTGGAGTTGACCGGGGCATGCCTCGACAGCGGTAACAGCGTCGTGGTGTTGAGTGGTGCTACGTGATCTCTCTTCGCGAGCTTTTGTGTTGTTTTCTTCTTAGCCGCCAGGAACAAGTCCAGCAAGCAGAGAGACAGCTGAAAGGCCGCCTAGGTTCTTTTGGGGAACTTCGTCTGCAGCAACAGGAAGAGGGAGGGATCATGATTTTTGGTGCCCGACTACCCCTGCTGAAAGGACAGGGACAAGCTATTGTGGAGAGTCCTCTTCTAAAGGCGCCTATTTACGCACACCCCGCAACACCGTCGCTGCCAGTTAAGCGGGATACGAGATTTCATGACTTCAGGGATACAGACTTCATTCTTGTGCGCACCCGGACTAAAGGGGGCTGTAAAGTAAGTCTGTCGCTTGCTTTTGCCGTTTTGGCCACGAGTGTGGCCTACCGGCTCTGTGCTGAGTCCGTGACTAGTCCCTCGTGTTTCGTGGCTTCAAGCTGCACGCTGATTCTGGTTTCCTTGGATGGGCGCATCTTCAATCTCAGTCCATATCGAGTCAAGGAGACGTTCTTCTTGCCGTATGTATTTGCGCCGCGCTTTCCCGGAGTACGGTGCCGTGTTCCGCAGTGCGTTGCGTACAGCTGTATAGCAACCGGAGATTGTTGGTGTTCTGTCTGCAACCCGGGAGGGTCACATGGCAGTGACTGTGCAGTGTAACCAGTCCATCAATCTATTTCGCTGTTGCGCCAACTCCCCCAGGTTTACCTCCGGCCTCTATTGTATCCTCCTGGAGAGGAACAGGTCCGAGACGCGCAGGTTGTTGACGGGTTGTGTTCGCTGGGCAGTCCTGCCAACTGCACTGTCTATACAGTCGGGCAGTGCGAACCGCGTATGGAGGTGCAGGCCCCGAATTCAAAAAAACATCTAGAAGACCGCAAGCTCCATGCCAAGGCTTGGGCGTTACGGTACGCCTGTTCTTTTGCTTTCACTCAGTCTTTAACTCATTCCCGATCTTCGCTTTCGACTTGTCTTCTTGCGACATCGGGAGCATGTACGGACCCTTCTATGTTCTTGAAAGTGCGTTGATGGGTCGGAGTGCTTACATCTGTGGTCATGTATGGACGCGCCGGTGTGCTTACACGTGGACGCTCGCAGCTCCTAGTTTGAGCATGGACCCTCCAGGCCTCGCCGTTTCAGTGGGTTCTCTCTTATTTTGTGTGGAAAGTAGCGCACACGGAGTTCGCAGCATTTGGTTTCTGGCAGCCGTGTGAGTTGCTTTAGCCGAACAAAGACTCGTGGCGAGCGCCCCGTACCTATCCACTCACTACTGATGCTAGCAGGCGCGGCGGCGCGTCTGGGCCTCAGGGAGCGCGTTCCTGACTTGCATCATCCACGCTGCGTCCGGGTATTCCTTCTTGGGGTTTAAGGTTCACCTGCGGTCCTGCGTATTGGCGCTCCTCAGTTTCCTTCACGTATTGAAAGCTTATTCCTGCCTCGTGTTCCTTGTCGCTGTCTCGTGTGTGAACCTTTGGCGTCGAGTTGTGCTTCACGCGTTTGTGTATGATAGTTACGTATAGTTCTGTTTGTTACAAGTTGCTGTTTCCAGCTCTGTAAACGGGGTTTCGCGGTTCTGTGTGCGCGGTGCTGTGCATCGTCATCTTACAAGGTTCGTGGCCGAGCGGAATGTGACGGACATGAAGCGAATTAAAGATCTGGTAAAGCAGCGGTTTTGCCCCCCGGTGATCGAGAAAGAAGTCACTCAGATGCTAAAACTTTTATCCCCTATAGCGCCTCATCGTTTACCTCGCCTAGATGATGCAGCCATTCGTTCCATCATCAGACCTGAAGTTGTTTGCTGCTTGGAGTCAGCTCATGCCGCGCTCTATCGCTTGAAGGCAATTGGCATCATGACGCTGACATCGGCTGATGGCTTAGGAGGCGTAGCGCAGTTCATTGAGAAGGAAGAACGCCGGTCTCAAGAGAAGTTGGGCTCGGCAAAAAAGCGCCTCAAAGAGATTCAATTGAAATTTCGCCAACAGGTTGAGGCACGACTTCCTCCTTCCTCCTCAGTGGGGGGGGATAATCAGAGTAGAAATGACGCTCTAACGGCAGTAGAGGATGCTTGCAGAAGGTCGAATGCCGCTCTCACTTCCGTGTGTGAAGCGTTCTCTGAGAGTCGCTTGGGTAAGCGCTTCGGTCATCTAGTCCGCTTTATTGAGGAGCTCCTTCTTCTGACTCCGTGGAGCCTGACCAGAGAATGTAAGGATGTCCTTACAAACAAAGGAAGTGCGCAGTTCATGCTGACGGGATTTGGAGATCCATCCGGGGGTCGGGGTGAAGGAATATCTCTTATCAAGCGCTTGAACCGCCCGAGAGGAGGTCTGGGCTTTCTCGGCGGTGGGCGAGCTTCGGGTTTCAGAGATGCTCGCGCTGCAGCTCTGAGCGGGTATGGCGGTGCAGGTGCCGGGGGTGGTGTTGGTCCCGGGGGTGGGGGCCCAGGAGGAGGAGGGGTTGCAGGGACAGGCGAGGACTTGAGGAAGCTTTCCATGCAGGAACTGCGCAGAAGACTGCTACAGTACGGCTTGTCTGAATCTGTTATAAGGACGTTGCCGCGGTGGGATCAGGTTGCCTTAGTGCGACAGTACCGTGATGGATTTGGAAGCGCGGATTTACTCCCCGTTCCAGGAGAAGAGGAGGAGGATGGCGCAGACGGTAAGAAAAGCAGGAAAAAGCAGTCAGGAGCGGGCGGGATAGTGACGATCAAGGGTATCCGCTTGAGGGCAGAGGAATATGAAGACAGGCTCATGGAGATCTTGCAGCGGCAGAAGGCGGCACTTGAGAATGATGCGCCCCTGATCACTGACACTGAGGAGGAGCAGGGTGGAGAGGACGATGAGGACAGTGGAGAGGACGAGGGCAAAGAGGACGAGACCGAGGGAACCAAACAGGAGGTTGACAGTAAAACTCATAAGCGGGGAGATAAGGTGATCATTCTCGGCAAGAAGAAGAGTGGGAAAAAGAAAAAACGAGGTAACGAGGTAGAAGGCAGCAGCGGCGGTCATGCAGGAGCGGGGACGAAGAAGGGGGCAGGGGGCGCGTCAGGATCTTCTGCTGGAGGAGGAGGAGCAGAGACCGAAGGCGGAATGGAAGACGCTTTACTGGCCGCCTTAGATGGAGATGAGGAAGACAGAGAGGTGTGTCGGCGCGCTTTTTTGTGTGCATACTCTGTGCTGCTCGCGGGTGTATACGCTCTGGTATCTCCGCACATACTCGCTGGTGTGAACGCTCACTCACAGGGTACATGCGTAGTTTCTCCGCTGGTCCACACTCGAGACACGTAGCAATCTTCTGTTACTTGTACCGCCCTAGAACCAAGAAGTGCTACCAGCAAGTATCTCGGATCTCCGGACCATTGCCTGTACGGTCAAGTCCATGCTTCGTGTTGGTCTTCGCGTCAGGCAGACGAAGACGAGCTTGAACGGCGTGAATTGGAAGTGCTTCGTCAGAGGCAAGAGGCAAGGACAGCGAAGCCATTGACTGCTGAAGAACAGCAACAGGCTGACATGAAGGTAGGCGTGCGCGGCGGGGGCTGCTCATGTCTCCCCGTAGGCTGCTCACAGGAGCGGCCACGAAGAGAGGGGGGCATCCAGTTGAGGCCCCAGTCTGTATTCTGGACGGTGTGCTTGCGGAAGGCGAGGGTATTTGAACCGGTCTGATACTTGTCCGAGTTGATATGCATTACGCCTGTGCCGTTAGCCGCCCCTCGCGGAAGACTCTCTCGCATAGGTGTAAGCGTAGATCCCTGTACGCTGTAGGTGGAGGTTTTCTCACTTCGTGTCATTTTCTGTGTTCCCTCTTCCGGCCAGTATTTTTCTGATGTATGACGTAGCTCAGGAAATGTACCGTACCAGGGCAATGAGCGTCATGTACTGCCGAGGCCCGTCTTGGTGGTGGTGTTGTCGCTGCCTCATTAGGTCCAAGCAGTCCCCTGTCTCCGCTGGATACGGCGTTTTCGCCAGCAAGCAGGCGAGCCGTTTAGCAGTGAACGTGTAGTGCTTATATACGGAGAGCAGAACATCAGGGCTTTCATATTGTGGCGGACGAAAAGACTCGAAGAAACTCGCGCGGTACGTCGTATTTTCTCTTCCTCTCTAGTCCTTCTGCTCACTACCGGGCGGCGAACAAATGCGCCTGTGTTTTGATGGGCACTAAGCCTGCGCTAGTCTTTTGTTCATTAGGAGGCTGTTTCTCCGCACTGTGGGCGGGGTGACAAGCTGAACGGGGGCTGAACTGGCAGGTGCACTGATCGTCCTTTTGCTCGTTGTAAAACTGGTATAGGATCCCCGAACCCATTAGTGGGTCTGCGGTCGCCTCCTGTTTTCTCCCTAGTTGGGCGAGATTTTCTTCGGTCGCCCTGGGAAACGTTATCACCCATTTTTTGACGAAACCAAATCGGGGGCGTGGGCTACGTCGTGGTAGGTGCCCTTGTCTGAGCAACAGCTCTTCTGACTGCGAGCGCCCTGGGTTCTCTTGTTGCAGTTTTATGAGTAGCCTTATTGTCCCCTACATGTTGACTGTCTGCGTAAGCTGTGACGGCCTTTTCAAACTGTTAGTTCATGGAGAAGATGGGTCAGCATTGTCTGCTATTTTCGGCTCTTCAAGTCGTGTCCGGCGTTTCCCTTTCGGAGATATCAGAGGGTGCTCCGCAGATAGATACGCTACTCCAACCTACAGCGTGAAATTTTGCTCTCGGCGGTCACGCTTTTTTTGTTCCTAGCAAGTGGACTATTGACCTCCTGCGTTAATTTGCTTCTGCCGGTGTTAGCTCAACTGTATCCACTTGTATATGCATTTGCCTTCAGTTGAGCTGTTTGCTCCAGTAGTGTCAAGTCAGCAGCTGTTGATGAGGAGGCTTCATGCCGCAGTTTAGTCACTTCAGATTTGCGTCCGAGAATTCTTCCATGTCGCTTAAGCTGCTTGTCGACCTTTTCCTGCTGCGCAGCGCATGATGGCGTCGACACGAAATAAGGAGGCCCTGGCTGGCAAGCGCGTGTGCAGGGTCTGTGGCCAGCCAGGTCACATAGCGACGAACGTCGTAAGTACCCAAGACTTTATATAGTTGTGAATTACTTGCACCCTTTCTCGTCCGAGAAAGCTTCCTGGACAAGAAGGGACTGAGCGCGCAGCTGTCACACAGAAGAACACGCGGCAGTGTCATTGCGGGGAGGGAGCGCTGCCCTACGTGGTGCGCTGAGCAGCGTATCTAGGACACTCGAAACAACTTCCCTGAGCCGACAGTCTGCATGAATTGCCTCCGAGCACTGCGCCCCGGCCAATACCACATCGGAGTGCACATACTCACACCTGCCTACTCTGCCTGCTACATCGGCGAAAAACGCTGGTCGCAAATGTTTTAGTGCACAAACTCACGAGCTGAAGGGGAAGGCATTCCGTACTGTGAGCAGTTCCATCTTCTCGCTGCTCTCCGGGAGGGGGCGTGCGCGCACATACTGTATGGTTCTAATCGTGGCTTTTTTCGAAAGAGCTTGAGAGAGGAGTACAGGAGTAAGACCTGTAACTTCGCCCTTTGTTTTGAGTTCCGAGCTCGAATTCACCAGCGGTGATCGCGAGGAAGAAAGCTGATTTTCTTTTTTTCCCAAAGAAAACGAGAACCAGAGTCACGATGTCGTAGCAGCAGTTCAGTTAAATCAGCGTGCTTGCCTTTCTCTTTTGCTTCCCGTGTTGATTCTTTCTTCGGTTTTTTCTTGCAGGCTGCGCGTTCGTGTATTTGTGTTTGCCGAGATTCGTGTCCCGCCTCTTTCAGTGCTCTTGCACTTCATAGAGACAGCGCCTGTCTGGCGTTCTGTCTATTCGCTCCTTAGAGCGAAGAATTGCTTTTCTTGTAGAAACTGCTGACTAGTAAAAAGTAGGAGTATGAGCTGTTCGAGGAAATGGACTTTTCTTGTAGTTCAGCTTCCTTCAGCTGTTTTAGTCGACAGCTTCTCCTGGTGTAAGAAAAATCCGTTTGGCACCCAGGCGTCCGCGGAATCTTTCGAAGTCACCTTCCATTCGCAGTGTCCTTCTCGTGTTCTGCTATGCAGAACTGTCCTCTTTACAGCGGACCGAAGCGTCCCGGGGCAGCAGTAACTTCGCCCGCCCCCATGAAGAAGAGACGAAAGGACAATCAGCAAGCAGAGGAAGATCTCCTTATGGCGGGGTTGTACGAAGGGGGAGGGGGAAGTGAAATCGGTGCTAGTTCTGCTGCCGGGCGTACTCCTCTTCGCGGGAGAGTGCGAGGAGGACGGGGGGGAGGAACGGCACCGTCAGCGTCAGCCCGGGGAGGCGGAGCTAGTGGATGGGGTGACGAAGAAGAAGATGATGGGAGCTCTTCTCTCGTCTCATACTCTGTAAGAAGGAAAAGCGGAGCAAGGAGCGTAGCCGGAAGCTCTGCATTGCAGTCGGTGAAGCATGGGTCAACCGGCGGGAATGTAAATAAGAGGGGGTCGAGTAAAGGAAGCAGGAAGCGTGCAGCAGGAGGAAGTAGTCGAGCAGAAGGACTGACAGGAGGCGCCGAAGATGGAGATGAAGAAGATGCAGACGATGAAGATGACGGACGATGGAATCCCTCGGCACGCGGTCGAAGGGCAGCTGTTGATGAACTGAATATAGCGTTAGCGAGGATAGTTAATGTAGTTCTGCAACAGCAGTCCTTCAAGGTATGGGGACTTCAGTGAAATCCGCTCGGAAAATCAACAAAGGAACACGACTGAGGGGTCACTGCTTGGGCTTCCGTTTGTCCGTCTCAGTATTTTCAAACTATATCAATATATGCGCTCGTGCAGAAATTATGTGAGTTTTTTGGTCGTTCAGAATATGCTGTAGGGGGCAAGGCTAAAACGGTTGTGCATAAATCACCCCAGCTGCATTTCCGGCCTGTGAACTTGTTCACACTGTACCTCTTTCTTCCGTAAGTGTCTCGTCTACATCGACGTGGTTTTCTGATGTTGAGTATGATTTGACATAGAGGGCCACTGATAGCGCCACCCAACACTGAAAACACGCACTACGTCGTTTGTCAGGTACCAGCGTAGAACCCCTTATATGGACACGTCTCTTCTTTAGCTAATAAAGTTTCAGAACGAGAGTGCATACAGTGTTCCCTTTAAAGTCTGAATAAGCATAAAGCGCCTGGCAAGATAATATTGTGTTTGTCGATACACAGCACCAGTCACGACGTAACTGGGGCTGTGGTATGTGCAGCTTCGCTGCCGTCTTGCAGATCAAGCTGTGGCTTCCTGCCCGCATCGGATAATACACGTTCCAGAGGGAGCGGCCCGCGTGCGACTTTAGGTGCAGTTCAGGAGTTTGTGACGTGCCTGATTCCGGTGTAGTTCTTCCTTTGTCTCCTCCTGACTTCGCGAGGATTCGTGTTGGTTTGTGAAGCTGTGGAGAGATTGTTTGTTCAACGAAGAAGCAGTCTCAACCCAATATGTCGTGTACGCCGCCGTCTCCTCTCCTTGCGCAGCCAGTTAGACCCTTGTTCTACCCGGTCTCGAATGTGGACCACGCTAGAATTACAGGGTTTTCACGATACGTTTAGCTACCAGCTTGGGTCTTCTTTTGCCTGTGTTGCCCTTATGGAGGTGATTCATATTCAGAAATTTTTGTTGCGTCTACTGACCTCGTGACAACGTAGGATATGAGTTGTGCAGTTGCACAATCCAGGTTGTGCTGACTCCCGGGGAGTAACCTCGCTGCCGTGTGATATTGATTTCGGGATGCACGTGCGGTTACACAAACCGTGAAAACGTTATGGTGAACGTTGCTCGTTCTGCGTGTGCGGGTCTTGACAGCCTTTTTGGCAGCGCGTGGAGGAGAAGTACGCTCCAGGTTACTACCGGGTGATCGCCAACCCGATGTGGATGCAGAAGATCGCCTTGAAATGCAAGCAGAGAGAATATTTATCCGCTGAACAGTTTTTCGCCGATGTCCGGCTGATAGTGAGTAATTGTCTTCTGTTTAATCCGCCAAACTCTCCGAGTGCGTGGCTCCGGGAAAGGGCTTCCAAGTTGGAAGAGGTTGTTCGGGTGAAATTCGAAGAACAAGAAGAGACCGTGCGCGAATGTGAAGCTATCATTGCAGAGGGGGGTTCGCTTCCGTACCACACGATCGGGGAGGACGCTCTCACAGGCATACCACGTGAACCGGAGAATTCCGTGCATCACTGACAGTCACTGCGACGCATTAATCTAATCAACAACAAAACCAGCTTTCAGTGTGTCCGCTGGGACGTCATGGCTTTGTATGCGTCTAGAACCTTCGTGTCCCTCCGAGGCGTTAGATACTTGATAGTATTCGGATCTAGAATACGGCACGAAGCTGGGAGGTGTTGCCTTTGAACAGCGGTCTGCCACGCGGTCTTGCATAACAGGGGGGAGACTGGCTGGATGCGGTCTTTGGAGGGAGGTGAGGGGCCGCGGGCGAGAAAATGGGTTCGTTTGTTTCCGTCTATCCTTCCGTTGAGTTGTCCCAGTCTGTCGCCAGTTGCCGAAGCCGACAATATTGCTGGTTGGGTGGAGCACATCAGCTGAAGTCCGTAGTGACGCCTAGGCCGTCTCCATGGTACCTTTGATAACGACATGCTTTCAACGCCTCAGCTGCGCTTTTGCTCGGCTGCCATTGTCTCACAGCATTGTGCGTATGCCGTGAACGATGCAAGTGTCTGCGGAACGACACGGATGAGCGTGGTGTGAGCGCCGTACCGGGTAGGAAGCATTTCACTTGGCTCGTGCTTTGTGTGGTGCCGGACGAATGAGTGTAGTTCGAGGTTTCTCCAGTTTTCGTGATTCCCGTTGCGGGTGGTAGCACCGCGTGTCCGGGAAGCCAGCAAGAGAGACCCGTTCTGTTTGTGGTGTCGGTGTTCCTTTTCATCTAGTATATTTCTGTGCGGTGACCGGCAAAGCAGGGCAGCTGTCTTCTGTCGGCCCAGCGTCACTGTGGGGTCCAAGTCAGGTACGAGTGCAATGACGAATCCAGTCCGCAGAACGAGCCCAAGAACCTCGAGGATCTCTTCGGAGCGCTCCAACAACAGCCTATCTTGTACGAGTCAAGACAGGCCCTGCCGCACGAAGTAACGCAGTTAAAAGTGATTCGGACACAAACTCGGTAGTGCATCGGCACTCTTCGGAGACACCTGTTGCGTGCATCACACTTAGGTGATGACAGGAGACGATTTTTTTCGACGTGCTTCATCAAGGAACGTGGGGCGCCACCGTAAGTGTTGGAGGCGCACCGCTACGAGAAGCCTACAAAATGCTAGGACACGTGGAACGCCACCATCGCCCACGTGATGTAATGCTAAGCGCACGGAAGATGGCACGTAGGCCAGGTAGCCTCACTAACGGGATGCCGAAGGCATTCCCAGACTCTAGCTAGTCATGTGGTCTGTTATACTGCTCGCAGTTCTCTTCCTCCACTGTCAGCCTGAACGCCTGTCTGTAGCACGCACCTGAGTGACTGAGGCGGAAACAAACTTGTGCAGTTGACTCCCGTTGCGAGTGGTGTCCGCGCGGGGGCAGTCTTGCTCGATATATGGTATTTTCCGTTTCACGAAGAAAAACACCCTGAAAGGGTCGACGCCGGGAGCGTGTATATGATCCGAAGAGCCGGCGCAGAAGGCATTGCAATACTGCGAGCGCCACCAGACAAACTTTCGCAGCCACAAGTTGACCACTACCGTGAATGCAGAGACATCGAGAGACGAGTAAGCAACGGGCAGGACGACACACTGGCACACACTAGCATCCCCTGCGCACACTTCATTGCAACACCTACACCCATGACCCTCGTAGCGCTGCGTACCTAGCCCCGCCACGTGTCACGCACTAGACCGGTCGATCGACCTCCCTACTCGTCGGAACATCAAAGACGTCACTACTTGGCCTTCTACACCACCAAATTTGAATGTTTTATGGCGAAGTTCATCAGCAACTTCAAAAAGCTGTTCCGTCTCACTCTCCCGAGCTCTGAAAAGCTCCTCCAGTTCACTCCGGGTGCAGTTGCAGGAGGTCAAAAAAAGCATGCCCCCGGGAGCCAGCAACCCCCATATGCGTCGTACATAAATCTCAGGGGTCCGTAGCAAATAAAACACGTCGAAAGTGCCTTTGTCGTGAATCAGTGGGAACGGCGGTAATGATCGCCGGCGGGACTGTGCAGTGTTCTCGCCTGACTTCCCTTCCCAGCAGATCCACGGCCCCCCGCAACTGCTGCGGGAAATTGACGGGGCGTCCCTGATCTGTGTCATGGCTTCAGCGCGGCTTGCACAATAGTCTGAAGGCGTTCCTGGTGCGCGGGTCCCTGCACTCGTACCCT
>NW_027155728.1:0-2552 GCF_002600585.1 Cystoisospora suis | reverse complement strand
ATAGACCTGCCTCTAGGATTATCGACAGAGGAAAGCACACGACAAACTCACACAAAGCAATTCAAGGCTGGAGAGATTCTCCGATGAGTCAGTGAAAGAAAACAAAGGTATGAGAGGGCAGATCCGGTTATGGAAGAGAAAGATAGAGCGGTAGAAAGATATGGAGGGAGCCAGGTGATGAACTTACCGGTTGATGGTGGAAAAAAACGAAACAAAAACAGCGAACCTGATTGGGAGGGTAAGGATGATGAAGCCGGAGGTGATGTCGAAAGAACCGGGAGCCTCCTTCAGCGGCTTCGAAAAGGTCAAAAGGAGCTGAAAGAAAAGACAGAAGAGAGTAGGAAAGAACTAGGAGGGTCAAATAAGGGAAAGGAAGAACTGGAGGTCGTTGAAATAGAATTAAGGAAAAAAGGGAGAAGCAGTAGAGAGGCCACGTACCAACGTCGGTGGGGTACAGGTAACGTCCGGGGAACCAGCTGAGAAGAAAAACAAAAGACATCTGTGAGAAGACAACCAAACCAAGGGAATTAATGATCAAGGAAACCTAGAACCTCGGATTGATAACGGAAGATGCTCAGGAGAGGTAAAGAAGGGACAGAGAAGCCAGGAAAAACAGGGCTCTGCTGTAAGAGGGAACTGGGCTGGAGGGTTGAACCCTCCAAAAGAATGGAATCGAATGGGAAAGATTCTGAAGACACTAGCTCACCGGGCCTGGTTGTCAATTAGACCAATCAAAAAGGCTCCGTCGGAAAGACTCCACCCGAAGGATAAGAAACCGTCGGTAGGGATCGGATCGAGCGCCTTGAAGAAGCAGATCATGGTAGGAGAATCGGTCATTCCGGAAGGAGGATCCGGAATGATTAGAGGAGATAAGAGGAAGCACTGCACACAGGAAAGGTACAAAGAGGACAAGGAACAGGAACCGGAAGAACAGATTATGAAACCAATGTGGATAGGAAGAAAGGAACAATTAGGACTTACCCTTGAAGGAAAGCACTGGAGGGGATTCTCGGCCCCCAAGCGCCGCACCGTTCCATCAGAAAGCTCCTCGTCGGCGCCAGAAGCCAGTGTGAGCTCAATTTCCTGCTCACTGCACTCCGATGAGGACGATTCGTCCACTCCGAGATCAAGCGCGCGGGCGATAGCACGGTGGTGGACCCGGCTCCGCCGCGGTAGATGTAGGCCGGAGGCCAAAGATGTAGGGAACACCATGGTAGGGATGGCAGAAGGAGGCTTAGGAGAGGCTGGGACCACAAGAATGGGAGTGAGAAGAAGTTGGAAGGAGATAGAAAGCACGGGAACGCTAGTCGGAGGATGCTTCAGCGGGGGGAAGGAAGGAGAAGAAGACGAAAATGGAGAAGACGGAGCCCAGAAGGGAGTAAGAGAAGCTAACTCGTGCATTAAAAGAGCAGGAGGGGAAAAATTCCCACTCCAAGAAGAAATAGAGGAGAAAATTATAGAATGGGAGAGCATCGGAGATAGTCGAGTGTCGGTTGACGACGACTCGGGAGCGGAACGAGAAGCGGAAGGGATGGATAGCAGTTAGAGAGGGGGATCTAAAGGCACGAAGAAGTCAGAAAACAGTAACCAAAGCAGTTTAGGGGGGGAAAAAACAGCATAACATAAAAGAAAGTGAACAGTTAGGGATCCAGAAAGAATCGAAAGAGGGTCGTCCAGCAACCGTCGAGCGTCCGGAGCTGACCGAACCTAAGAAGGAAGGGACCGAAAGCTTCGAAACCATAAAAGAAACAGCAGGAGAGATACAAAATATAAAGAAATTTGAGTTAAAAGGCCGTTCATTAGAAAAGAGTGGTCTAAAAGGGGTCAATTGGGAGACATCGGGACGCCTAGGAAAACCGACCGAGCAGGGAGACGCAGTCAAGCAAGCGACCAGCTCAAGACTCGACTCACCCATGACCCGGGACCACCCAGTGTAGACCGAACCGGAGTCACTGGAAGGCTCCCTGTGTGAGCCGAGGGACCTACTGAGAAGGGGAGAAAAGTCAAGGACTTTGATGATGTTTGAACCTCAAAAGGTGGTGGAAAGAAATAGAGAAGGGTTAATAATAGGAATAGGATGGATTTTAACGAAGGAGCTTCCGTTCACGGGGGGATTGGTGGACTTTGGGTGGCTGGAAGGGTGTCAAGAGTTGTGGAGACGGGCGGTTGACCAGTCGCTTCAAGCTGTTCGAGCTTGGAGCTGGTCATGTTTTAAGCAGTGTGTAGCCTTTGGGAGGAGATTTGAGGCTGATTTAGCAAATACGCTAAGAATGATCAGCCGGACGGTCGGAGAAATGGGAAAGAGTGTGTGTGTGGAGTTTTGGGAGTTCCTGGTGGAACTCGTAGGGATGCTCGGGGACAATTTTTGTCGGCTCAGGGGGCCAAATGGGACCCAAAAGCGGTTGATGGAAAAGAGTTTTTTACCTCATGTGTCTTTTAGGCCTGGCAAAGAGGAGGAATACTCCCTGCGGACCAGAGTTTTCCCTAAAGAGGAGTTCCAAGGGGCTCACCCAAGAGAGTGGGAGACAGAGAAGAGGCCTAGACAGCCAAGT
>NW_027155727.1:0-3053 GCF_002600585.1 Cystoisospora suis | reverse complement strand
CTTCTCTATTCATCCACCTCTTCTGTAAATTCATTCTGCTGTAGAGATCTCTATAGAGATGTCTGAGAGAGACTTCGGCTTCATTCGGCTGTCGCTTGTCTGTTGGGTTGTGGGTCGTCGTCCTAATAGGAGTTGTCCCCCTCACTACACTTTTTCACTAAAGTGACGTAAATGTACCCTTTCTCTTCTTCTCAAACTTCTCCTTCTCAAATCTACGCAAAGACACGAAATTTCTGTCTCTACATCTAGCTATCTTTTATCTATCTATCTATATGTATCTATCTATCTTTAATCTATCTATATATCTATATATATATATGTATACATGGGTGTATACTGTATGTGTAGGTAGTGTCTATACGATGAGGATTCATACATGCATGCATGTATGGTATGTTTCTTATATTTCTCTCAGCTTGTCGTTGGTCAATCAGCAGGCGGAGAGGAAGAGTCTTCTTCTTCATCGTCTTCTTCTTCGTCTTCTTCTTCGTCTTCTTCAAGTAGTTCAAGCGATAGCGATTCTTCTTCTTCTTCGTCATCGGATAGCGACTAAACAAGAGAAAGAAAAGAAGAAGAAAGAGAACAGAAATGTTTGATGTGAGCCGACAAACGTTCTTTCCTCCTATCTTGTTTCATCTTCCTTTGACAGGTTTCCGGATCTTTCTTTTTCTTTCTTTCTCTTTCTTTCTTTCTCTTACTTCACACATAGACCGCAGGATCAGGAGCAGCGTCCTTCTTCCTCTTGTTTAGATGCGAGGTGGGGGGGATAGGTCTACTTGTCCTTTGCTCTCCTTTTCTCTTTCATGTGTTTCTCTCGGTTTGTCCATTCCTCGTCTTGATCTTCATCTTCTCCTTTTCTCTTCTCTTCTCCCAACGTACGAATTTTCTTTCTCTCATCTCTCTTCTTCTTTCTTTCAAAGATCTGTGAATACTGTCGACGCTAAGTCTTCTTCCTCCTCCTCCTCCTTGTCTTCTTTTCTTCTGAAGAAGAAATGCACTCTCTCTCCCTCTCTCTCACTCAACTCTACTCAAGTTAGAAGGAGAAGAAGAAAAGAAGAAAGAAAAGAAAAAGAAAAGAGAAGAAGGGAAGAGAGGAGAAGAAGAAAGCCGATGATAAAGAAGAAGAAGAAGGAGAGAGGTGCACCCCTCAAACCCTGTGGTCATCTATCTTACTATCTCTTTCTTTTCTTTCTTTCTCTCTTTCTTTCTTTCTCACTCTTTCTTTTGGTCTTTTCGTTTTGATATAGTCATGAAGGCTTGTTGTCTAGGTGTATTTTCTTCTTCTTTTTCTTCATATGCTTATCATGTGTGTGGGAAGACTAGGAATTGTATGAATCTTACGACTTAGCACGTCATTCATTACCTTCTCTTCTTCTTCTTTTTCCTGTTTAAGAAGAGAAGACTCCTTTCCTTCCTCTTTCTTTCCGTTTTGGACCGACCGTTGAATTTCTCTTTCGACAAAAGAAGACCGTCTACACTCTCTCTCTCCGGAAAAGAAGCAAGAAAGAAAGAAAGAAAAAGAAGAAGAAGATACCTCACTATCACTTCTTTTGATGAATACAAAGATTAAGCATAGATTAGTTTAACAGAGATCAAAGATAGATAAATAAATAGATAGATTAATCCAAGATAGATTGGAGATAGATAGATGTAAGATAATTAGAAGAATTCCATGAACGAGTTGACGAGAGGTAGTAGTAGAAGTAGAAGTATAATAGAATTACTTTTCATTATGATCTTCATCGTTCTTCTTCTTCTTCTCCTTCTTCTTCTTGCTAGTATTCCTCGAGAAGACAGACAAAGACAAACGCAATGCGACATCCATCCACCTACCCCGTTAGTCAGTCAGTCAGTCTTTCATCTAGTCCATCCATGAATGAATTAGTGAATCTCTCCATCTATCGAACTTTCTTTTATTCTTCTTTCTTCTTTTGCCTCATTGGAAATGTCGGAAAGCATCACGGTGTGGATGACGGGTATTCACATCATGACGCTTTTCATATGACTATCATCATCCTCATTCTCCTACTCCTCATAATAGTAATAGGACTAGTAGTAGTCGTATGTTGCAGTTGCTGCTGCCTTTTCTTCTTCACTAGATTAGACTAGTCCTAAGATAAGATGAGAGGAACGGACTATAGAATAGCTAAATGAAGAATGAATGAAGAAGTAATTACGAAAGAGAAGAAGAAGAAGAAGAGAAGTAACAAGCTCACTCATCCAAGTAGTAGTTTTAGTCTTATATTCGACAAAAAATGTGAACTGGATTCATATAAAGAGAGGAACTATTCCTCATCATACCAAGACAATTAGTCCTACTACTACTACTACTCCTAGCAAGAGTGCGTGTCCGTAACTACTCCCAGTACTACGACTAGTAGTATGATGAGTAATAGTAATATTCGTACTAATAGTGATGGTTTGATGCCTGAATCTCTAGGCGTCATATCAACTGCTACTACTAGTAGTAGTAGTACGACTAATCCTAATTCTACTAGGATGGTTTGTATAGTCGCCTGATACATGATGAATATAGAGAGATAGATCAAAGACAGATAGATAGGTCGGTCGATCGCTCGGTAGAGATGGGGTACAGGAGTTAATGTCTTTTGCTTTCCGTTTCTTTTCTCTTTGTGTTACCGTCCCCTTTCTTTTGGCCTCGTTTTCCTTCTTTCGTTCTTCTTTATTTTCTTTTGTCTCCTTCTGTCCTTGTTTGCCTTTCTTCAGTTATCTTTGTTTGACTAACCCTCTGCTTTCTTTTTGGTTTGTTATTCTTTCGTTCAGACTGTTCCGTATCTATCCAGCAATGGCAAGTAAATGCGTAGTGAAGCTTTCAGCCCTGCTAGAGTGGCTTAGGCACCAGAGGGAGTTTCGCTTCTATTCGACCTCTCTCGTCTTATTTTTTGATGCTTCTGATCCTTTGACTACGTGCGATTGTCGGTGGGATTCGTTCTCGAATATAGTGCGCTGTCACGAGAATGAAAGAAGAAGTTTGTCGTCAGACGGGGAAAGAAGCAAAGATACTTCTCCTGCTCGAGAGAAGAATGAAGTCG
>NW_027155726.1:0-1509 GCF_002600585.1 Cystoisospora suis | reverse complement strand
GCTAGAGTACAAGACGACAGGATACCTGTCTTCAGTTGGTGGCTGTGGATTTCGTTGATGAGTAGTGACGAAGATGCTGTCGCTTGCCACAGAGTCAGCTCCGCTCTTACCAACACTCGGAGCGCGCCTCTGCCGTCGACAGCGCAGAATAGGTGGCCTCGACCATCGGACCGGATAGGAACCGACGCTTGAGCAGCCAGGTGACAGCGTCGGGCTGACAACGTGTCCACAAGACGAAAGCTTCCCGATTCTTAGTTGCTGGTTTCTGCTGACAAAAGCGAGTTTCGGGTTGCGGCGTTGGCCTGGCTGGCGAAGGGACATGGTGTGAGAGGTATTAACGTGCAGTGGGGACTGTGAGAGGACGACCGAAGGCGAGATGATGAGGCAGATTAATTCCGTGTTTCACCTGAATCTGGCATGATTATAAAACAGCAGAATGTTTTTCTAAAGCCTTCCAAGTCGTGGCCTCGACGAACGATGCTACTGGCTTGAAGACGTGGGGAGAGGTATCCGGTCTGTTGTTGTTTGTAAGAGAGTTCGCGAAGTATTTGACGAGTGTGGCCAGGAGATTGGGGACAGCAAGTCTGGTCAATTCCCGACTGAGGCGGCCTAGTTGTAGACGTGTAGGGTCCGAACCTAGAGCACTGCAGTCATTTCTTTATTCTTTTGGTGAAAGATATCAGATTGCAGGAGCTTCTGAGTCTGCGAAAAGGTGGTTACTCCTTCAGTCGGCGCAGGTTGACAGTCAATGATGGCAGAAAGAAACAGACGTTGGTGGTGTTTGCCGGGCGCTTTTGCCTGTTACGTCGCGAGAAAAGTTGCTTCTCTCAACCGGGAGTCGCAAACAAAACATTGATTGACCGACTGGACATCAACCTCCACCAGCTTTCTGCCGTACGATTGATATGCACCTTCGGGAACGACCAGTTGGGGCAGCTCCCTCTCCAAACAGACTCCGTCTTTCCACATTGCCACGCAGTAGCGTCAGTGTTGACGTGTACATAGGGGTTCAAGTCTTCTTGCGCATAGGCCAGCTGGCGTGGAGCCTGCGGTCAAGACTGTCGTCACCAGTAGTTGTATGGTGTGGCCGAGAATTTGACGTTCAAGCAGCGGTGAGGAGTCCACGATTTGATTCGTCCGTGACGAAATCCGGAGACCTGAACTGAGCGCGCGGCCGGGCGTCAAAAAAAAGGAGATGAATGCGGGCAGCCGAGCGAACATTGTTAGGCTGCACGTGGCGTTGTGAGTGGCAGAGGCGGTGTGATGAGATTTCCGTGTTTCAGCTGAACACGCTGTGATGTTCATTAATCAGTTTGTATTCACTGATGCCTCCTAGACCATTCCGGGTGTGATTCCGGAGCAAGCACCGTTGCCGGCGGGGCTGGGGGTCTCCCCCGGTCGACATGTGCCGGGGCGAAGATGTTTCAGTGCGTAGACTCACGGTTAAGTGAGTGTATTGCAGTGAGCTAGATTAGCGGTGAGGGGGCGAGGAATGGGCGGGGAGCAGCT
>NW_027155725.1:16364-16794 GCF_002600585.1 Cystoisospora suis | reverse complement strand
TCCTCTTCTTCTTCTTTTCTCTTACTTTCTAGGGGCGGAAAGCTCCCCACCCTTCTCTTCATATGAACAAGAGCCATAGCCACAAGATACACTCTCCACATAGAGTGACTAACTGACTGACCCTTTCTTCTCATACATATCAATAGACTGATAAAGAGATACATAGATAGAGAGGTANNTAGAGAGATTTCGATAGCTGAATGCGGAGAGATAGATCGATAGGTCGATGGCTAGACAGCTCTACAGATGTCTATATAGATGTCTATTCATATATGTATGTCTGTACGTCTTATTTACTTCTATATATAGACGGTGGAGCGTGAGGTATATGACCTACCCGTGTTAGCTTCGATGAAGATGACGTCTCCAATTTTAACTTTTTCTTTTTGAATGGACTCGTGAATCTGAGGAGCCAGACGCAACGTCTTCG
>NW_027155725.1:12060-16354 GCF_002600585.1 Cystoisospora suis | reverse complement strand
TCTTCGTCCCCTTTACAGTCTTCAGCGTCATTATCACAGCACTCAAACACTTCGCTGAGAAGAGAGAAAGAAAAGAAGAGAAAGAGAGAGAAAGAGAAAAAGAGAGATAACTCATGAGGAGACCGTAGTCAGGAGGTCAGTCAAAGGGGGAAAACTCCAAGTCAAAGCGGATGAATTGATACACACACCTTTACACACGCATGCATACATACATATCTACACATACATATATATATGTGCATACATATACAAACACGCACATATATATATATATATATACATGCATAAATACACGCACATATATACATAGAGATATAATGATATATGTATAGCTCTAGATAGTGACACATACATGGAGATACATCTATACATGGATACGGTAGAGCAATGAATGAAAGAGAGAGAGTGCCCATGAATGAAAATGAACGAATGAAACAGCAGAGGGAGAAAGAAAGAAAGAAAGAAGAAAAGGCGAACGCATACGTTCACTTCTATCTCTCTCTTTTCTCCCTTTCTTTACCTGTTGATACAAGCGCACTCTTCATGAAAGAAAAGACATACCCGTCACACAAGCTCTACCAAACCTTCTCAGCTCTCCACACATAAAGACATACCTACCTATCTATCATTAATCTTTCTATCTTCAATCTATCTACCTATTTACCTATCTATCTATAAGTGTATATACAGAGCCTGCTGAGAGGTCCACCCGCGGGGATAGAGACAGCTACAGACACTTGTATGTCTATACATGTCTACAGCCTACAAGTATACAAGTGTCTATACACACAATACAGCCACACGTATATAGATACAGACAGAGGGCATGGCCCTACAGATGAATGCGCGTGGATACTTATGAAGAGAAAGATATGAGAAGAGTGAAGACCTCTTCCATGAACCTTCCTTCGAGACAGTTATATCTCCCAATTTATCGAAGAAGAAGAAAAAGAAAGAGATAAAGAGAATCTGCTTTCTGTGTATTTACACCTATTATGCATGCATGCATGCATGTCTATTTTCTTCTTACCGAAACCCCCATGAGGATTTTCCGTCTCTTCCGCAGCGACCTCGACAACTTCACCTTCGTACACATCCTTTAGTTCTCTTATTCTAACCGAAAAAGAAAGAAAGAAAGAAAGATGAGAGGGAGAGGCCTTGACACTTCCTGTCTCTCTCTGCTTCTACTGCATGCAGTAGACATCTTGAACTTGCAGACATGATAGAGAAATAGATAGATTAAAGATAGATAGATAGATAGAGACAAGATAGCCCTTCTACTAATGCCGTAAAGACACTCCACTCCCTCCCTCCCTAAAAAATCCCTATCTTTCCATACATCGATATCTATATCTATCTTTAATCTATCTTTAATCTATCTATCTATCTTTAATCTATCTATCTATCTATCGTTAATCTATCTATCTATCGTTAATCTATCTATCTATCTATCGTTAATCTATCTATCTATCTATCTTTAATCTATCTATCTATCTATCTATCTTTAATCTATCTTTAATCTATCTATCTATCTTTAATCTATCTATCTATCTTTAATCTATCTATCTATCTATCTTTAATCTATCCACTTATTTAGCTATTTCTAGTCCTATCTATGTATCTACTTAGTTATGCCTCTTTCTTTCTTTCTGTTCCTTTCTTTCTTTCTTTCTTTCTTCCTCTTTTTGGAGGCTTTTCTGTGTAGAGAGAGAGAGTTGATAGAGAAGAGCTCGTGTAGAGAAGCGTTCGTCCTACCTGAGACCTATGGATCTGCGACAGGCCTCGAGGAGAATTTCCGTTTTCTTTACTTCGCTACTATAGACAGAAGAAGAAGGGAGAGGCACGAAGGGAACGTCCGCTCCTAGGCTCGCTGCGATCGCCATGGCTAGGGCAGTTTTGCCGCTCCCTACTGGCCCCGCTAGCAGTAAAGCCTGACCTACCAGGAATACCCAGTCAAACGCAAATGAGAAGAGAAGAAGAAGAAGATGAGAGAGGAAGAGAGTAGGAGAGAGGAGAAGAAGAGAGAAGAGCAAAAGCGAGAGAAAGAAAGAGAGAAAGAAAGAGAGAAAGAAAGAAAGAAAGAGATCCATCACAGCAAAGGCAGGTGAACAGGGGGGAAGGAAGGGAAGACCAAAGAGAGAAAGAAGAAGAAGAAACGACTAGGCAACTCTGAGACAAAGAGATAGATGAAGACGGTAAGTCAAAGGGGCTGCTGGTATTTTCAAAAGAGACTAAAGATAGATAGAGAGACATATACAGGAGATAGGTCAAAATTAGATAGAGAAAGAGAGAGAGATGAGAGATAGACCGAGGCATCAGTAAATACGAAGGATAGACGGAGATAGACTCCAACTTGAAAAGAAGAAGTAGAAGGGATTGAGACAGGTAGATAGAGAGGGTAGGTATAGACATACTACAGTAGCGTCACACACTATGTAAGCAGATACACATATAGATAAAGATCGAGAGAGTTAGAGAGAGAAAGATAGGACAACTAAGTAGATAAGTGGCAAAAAAGGTATCTACCTTTCCTAGAGAGATAGAAAGATACATAGAGAGGTAGATAGTCAGTAAAGATCTCTATACATACACAGAGAGAGAGAGATGCCTACCTAGATCAATCTAGTTTGACTTTCATTCAGCAGTAGATACACTTCACTCAACACACATACATACAGACTCAACAAGACATCTCCTAATCCATAAGAATCCTTCTTAATGCCTATCGCTATGTATCTATCTATCTTTAATCTATCTCTAATCTATTTATCCATAATCTATCTTTAATCTGTCTTTAGTCTATCTTTAATCTCTCTATCTTTGATCTCTCTTTTTTCCTTTCTTCTTTCTTCCCGTTCTGTCTCTGCAGAGTTGTGTTATCTTTAAGTCTTTCTCATCTCCCTCCATTCTGTGCAGATTTCCCTCCCTTTTCACCTGCAAGCTTTTTGGCTTTGACGAGGTCGACAACTAGACCTGCTGCCTCGCGAGCCTGTAGCTGCCCCACCATCCCCCCCCCCGACTTCATAGCCGTGCCGTCTGCATGCAAGCCCAAATTCTTGATGTGACTGTGCGCCGCAAGTCTCTGCTGCTGCTGCAGAGACAAACTCCCTCCGCTACCTGCCTGCACTTTTATACCCGCAGAAGGATCTGCTGCTGCTGAAGAAGAAGAAGGTAAAGAAGAAGAGGGAAGGGCGGTGGGTGGGGGAGGTGACGCAGAGGTCGAAGTGTTGAGACTGTCCTGCATTGTGAAGAAGAAAAGAGAGAAGAAAAAGACGGAGAGAGAAGACAGGGGAAAGGAGAAAAAAGGGGAGACGCTAGGAAGGTGGAAAGCAGAAGAAGAGGAGGGTGAAAGGTTGTCTTAGTGAAAGAGGAAAAAGAAGAAGAAATATGGATGAGTTGGCTTACAAGATAGGAAGAGAGAGAGAAGGAAGATGAGGATGATAGAAGAAGAGGCGAAGGGTGTTTGAGAAAGAGAGAAAGAAAGATAGAGTAATCTAAGGAACAGGGAAGAAAGTCTCTGCTCTTTCCGTGCAAGAAAAGAAGTAAAGGAAAAGAAAGAGGCAAGAAAGAAAAAGGGAGAGAAAGGACAATTGATAGGAAGGGCGTAAGCAGCCGATAAATAAATGAATGAATGAATATCGATCAGAAGAAGAAGAGCGTTAGGAGGTCTCTAGATTTGACAGAGTATTTGGGAGATTCTTTACAATAGATAATTTCTAAAGTGAAAGAATGGCAAGGAAAAATGAAGCAAAAGAGTAAAGATGAAGAAAGAAGAGAGATACACATTTGTTGTTTCGCTTTTTCTTTTTTCTGAAAGTCTTTCGAGTGTCTGTACACCTCGTTATTTTTACCCGCCTGTGTGCATGCATGCATGCACGGCAGGCATGGGAGAGAAGAAAGGGATTGATACGCCAGTCTTTCCTTAAAATTGACCCGAAGACTTTCTTTTTCTTCTTTCTAAGGCCAGGTGTCTAGGCAGATCGACAGATGAATGGAGATCCAAAGAGTTCTTTCGGACAGGCTGCAGGATTAAAGAAGAAGACATGCATCGATGCTTGAAAAAGAGAGAGGATCGGAATGTCTCCCAGGAGTAGTAGTATCGAAGCCCCGCAAGCAAGGAAGCAAACAAGATCTTTCTTCCTTTACTCAGCATCCTCTCTCAAGAAAGCACTCTCCCCCTGATAGAGAGACTTAAGAGGATAGAGAGATAGATTACAGATAGAAAGGTAGATAGACAGGGAGACTGTAGATACATGGATAGAAATGTAGACAGATACATAGATTAAGGATATAG
>NW_027155725.1:0-11977 GCF_002600585.1 Cystoisospora suis | reverse complement strand
AAGGATAGATAAAGGATAGATAAAGGATAGATTAAGGATAGATTAAGGATAGATGCATACGTGTGGGTCTGTATGTTTACTTTTGTTGTTGACGGCAATAATATTTTTTTTTTCTCATCCTCTTTTTTTTCATTCTTAGATGACAACTAGGTAGACAGACAGCATGCGGGTGTATGTACACTCCCCCCTTTGTTCACAGGGAACAGAAGCTTTTCGTTTCCATCCCCTTTTTGATTTCTTCTGTAGTTTGTTTGTCTCTCTTTCTATTCTTGTGCATGCAGAAGGGGAATTTTTTTTTTTTTTCATATACTCCCTGGTTTCCTGAGGTGTACAAAAATCCTGATAAAGGCTTTCTTTCTTTCTTATTCTGTCGCTCTCCTTGTTTCCTTCCTTCCCTCTCTTTAAACTCTTTCTTTTCTTTCTTTCACTTTTCCTTTCCTTCTGCTAGTTCTTTCTTTCTCTCTATTCAGTTGCAGGAAAGAAGTAGATAGTAGACCTGACTGGGGCGGCGCTTGGTCGTTCCTTCTCTTTCTTTCTCTTCTTTCCTTTCTCAGCCTTTCTTTCTTTTCATCGGAAAAAAAGCAGACGATGGGTGGTAGTGAAACATGACAATAGAAAGAAGAACAAGGTGTATAGATTTCTATAGAGGTGCATGAGAAGAAAGAAGAAGGAGAGAATAAGAGTAGTACGGAGAGTAGTAATAGAGGCAAGGAATAGTGGAGTTAAGAGAGTCTAAGGACAGCTATGATTTGTCTTATGTCCTTGTGTAAGTTCGAACTTCCTCCTCCTCCTCTTCTTCAAGTATGTAAGGAGCCCACAACTCTACGTATCTATCTATGTATGTAGGAAAGTCTACTCTGTGTCTGTGCCACACACAATACAGAGGGGCGTTGAGTGAAGGCTGTACATACACTGCAAGGAATGCATGCATTCATGCATACAAAGTAGGCGAGACCGCTATCACGAAGATGAATGATCTCTATTAACTTTTTCAGTATCCAACAAGTCTAGTCGTAAAAGTAAGAGGTTCACACACTACTCATATATATATATATATATGTATATATATAAAAACCGTGTCAACTTTCTTATTCTTTCTAGTCGGTGAAACGATCGTTCTTCTGTAATACTAGGACTGCCAGTACCATTAGATTAAATTTACCTCTCTCTCTCTCCTCTTTTTCTTCTCAAGAAAACCTTCACACCTGATAGCTATAGAGGCACACGCTGCAATTCACGAGAGATACATAGAACTCCTAGTTTTATCTAACTATCTATCTATCTATCTATCTATCTATCTTTAATCTATCTATCTATCTTTAATCTATCCATCTATCTATCTTTAATCTATCCATCTATCTATCTTTAATCTATCTATCTATCCCCCCCACCTGTCATCTTCATTTCTCTCTCTCTCTCCTTCTTCTTCTGATTGATCGAGGGTTTTTCTCGAAGATCTATCTTTCTATCTCTCTCTCTACCTATGTATTTATCTTTGCATTTATTTATGTAGCCTCTCTCTATCCAGTGCACGTCTAATGCCTAGAGTTAATCAGGAGGAGAGAAAGACTGCTGCTGCCTTGTTCTCTCCACCCTACCGAAGAAACTTTTGCTTCTTCTTCCTCTGCTTCTCTTCTTACAGCGACTTTTACTTCAACTACTCCTCCTCCTCTCCTCGTAGGAATCCCACTAGGACTTTTCATGTTACCACCACTACTACTACTAATACCACTACTACTACTACTATTCGTACTGTTGGATGTCTGTCTTGTGAGAAGATCGCTTGCGCTTGTAGAAGAAAAGACTGAGCCCCTAGCTCTTCATTCCTCCTGCCCTCTTCTCTCTCTCTGTGACTTGACGAGCTGTCGTTGAGGAGGCATCAAAGGCCAAGCCACCTCCTCCTACACAGTCTCCCTTCTTCTTGTAGAAATGCCAGAAGAAGAGAGAGAGAGAAGAGAAGAAAAAGAAAAGGGAAGAGGTTATGCACAAGAAGAAGCAAAGAGGGAAGAAAAAGAAAAGGGACTTTCTGTTCTGTCTTTCTCTATTTCGTTGTAAGACTACTTCTTTTTCTTTTGAAGGGAGGAAGAGGTTCCTCCTTTCCCTCTATTGAGTCAAGTAAAAGAAGAGCATCTGCGGTCGGACTGACTCATTTGTTTTCTATTTGACTTGTCTGTCTACTTTCTTTCTTTCCTTAAAGATAGAGAAAAAGGCGAAGGTTCCCCAACTACTTTTGTTTCACAGAAGTATCAAAACATCTATCGACGAGGCAGCAGAAAGACCAGGAGCAGAAAGAAGAAGAAGGAGAAGAAGTATCTTCTACGAAACCTGCCTACGTACGGAAGGGTCGATATGTGTATGTATGTATGAAGAAGATGTACGTGTGTCGGAATGTGTAGGGACGTATGGATGGATGAATAGACGTATGTGCTAAGGTCTATCTATGCGTGCAGGTGAAGGCAGGCTGCAGTGAGATATATAGGAGGACTAGTCCTAGTAGTAGTCGCCCTGCTATAGCTACTAGTACTACTAGTCGTAGTAGTTAGAGTAGTAGTAGTAGTATGAGAGACCTACAGACATGCCGTCGAAGAAGAGAAGAGAGAGCCCGAGAAGAAGAGAAAGACGACGACACAGATAGACAGAGAGAGAGAGAGGAGACAGGTGATAACTTCTCTCCTGTCTCTGACGAATCTTTCTCTGGATGCTCTTGATTAAAGCAAGGAGAAAGAAGAAAAGAAAGAAGAAAAGAAAGAAAAAAGTTTTCTTTGAAGAAGACTAAATTGTTTCGTAAACCCAAAGAAGAAGTCGAGGACAGGGAAGAGAGACGGCGTCGTGGTGGGAGAAACGCACTGTACATACACCGAACATCGTAGGTAAGATAGAGAAACGAGAAGAAGGAGGGAAAACTTCTTTTTCTCCTTCTTCTATTCCTTTTCGAGGTCTCTTACACCTAGGAAAGGAGGAGAGAGAAGAAAAGAAAGAGAGAAGATCAAGGGGAGCGAAGCAAAGCCTTCTTTTTCTTCTTCTTTCTCTTGCTGGACTTCTTCTTCTACCATGGGAAACGCCTGCTACTTGGTCCTTCGAGAAGCAAAAAGAAAAGAAAGAAGACACGCAAGAGAGGGAGTGTCTCTCTCACAGTAACGGATGTGCAGAGCCTTCATCTTCTCCTGCATGCAAACGAAGAAAAGTCCCAATGAAAAAGCAAGAAAAGAAAAAGAAGAAAATCCCGACTATGAATAGCGATGAAACAAAATGTGTAGAAATTCTATAGACAAGAAGGCTATCATCTGTCTTCAAAAAGTCTCTTTAACACCCGTAAACAAATGCATACACATAAAACACACACCCTACACATACACATCTATATATATATATATATGTAGACATGCGTACCTATATATCTATCTATATATCTATCTATCTGTGTGTTCTCTATAGATAGATATAGATACGTGTGCACTTCATAGAGAATTACACACCCCTCTCTGTCTTTTCTTTTTCTGTGGATGTATCTCTACTGGTATACGTCCGTATGTGTATCGACGTAGCCTAGCATTGAAAGAAACCTCCATGTATATGTAAGAAGACGTATACATATGTATGAATATATGTGTACATTTACGTATGACTCTATACGCGTGCATACGTAGGTATAGAGAGATATTTATATAGATAGATAGAGGAGGTCTCCTAGCTACTTCTGACGCACTTCCGCATGTTGCAAGAGGAACTTGTTCATAAAATATTCTCTCCTTTTCTTCTTTCTCACTCTTTCTTTCTTTCTTTCCTTTTCCTTGGCAAGGTGTGGAGACTTACTTGCTTTGAGTTTTCTCTTTTTCTCTCTAATTTTAAACTTCTCTGCTAAAGCCTGCGCATTCTGATCGGACCCCCACACAAAAGAAAAGAAGAAGAAGCAAAAGTTAAGATTTCTCTTTCTTCTTCATTTTTCATTGCGGAGTGCAGGGATACACACACAGTTACACCCTTAGGACACCCCTCATAGACCGAATATAAGCCGGTGAGGCTGAAGAAGATGAAGAGAATCCCGAGAGACACTGTCATCGATATAGACTGGCCCACCTATCTCTACGTATACACTGGCCTGTATCTCCACTTTCATTCTGTAAATAGAATAGACACGTGCTCTTCTTCTTCTTTATTGATACTTAGATATACACATACACCTTCCACTAGCCGAGGACAAGCTCGCTCTCCTAAACAACAGTCCATCTATCTTCCATCTGTCTATCTTTCTATCTATCTTTAATCTATCTAGCTATCTATCTTCAATCTATCTATCTTTAATCTATATTTGTCAAGAGAAAAGAAGACTGAGAAAGCAGATCATAATATGAGAGCTCTGTCTCTCCTGTCTTTTCTCTTCAGATAGCGATCAAGAAGGAGGAAGACCAGGAGAGAAGATCGTAAGAAAAGCAAGAAAGATCCCCGACACTCTAGGCACCTGAAGGAAATCGAGTGTCTCTACAGACAGATAGATGCGACAGAGAGATAGAGACAGAAAAGCGATCTTCCTTCTTACTATATTGTTGTCATCTCCATTAAGTGCGCCCTGTGAAGAAGAAGAAGGGAAATCTCTGCTCTCTTGCTCCTTTCCTCCTCCTTTCATTCTTTTCTGTAGCAACAGGAAAAAGAAGAGAAGAGAAGGGAAAGACTTCGAAAAGAAAGTTTAGGGATGAAGGCTCACACCTAGCAATAGTAGTCAACTCTCTGCATGCTTAGAGAGAAGAAAAGACGGGAAGAGAAGAGAACAGAAGAGAAAAAGAGAAGAAGAAGAAGATTCTCTAAGAAGGGACTACCTTCTCTTTCAGAAAGAACGAGCGAAAGAAAGAAAGAAAGAAGGAATGCGTGAATGAGAGGTAGTCCCCATATATCTTTCACTGTGTCAGATGTCGGGTGTATGTACACCTCAGGTATGAACATGAAACGCATAGAAAGACTGATATATACACCTTATTCTAATCTGAAGAGAAGAGGAAAAGAGAAAGAAAAAGACAAGAAGAGAATCCATCACGAAGGGCAAGACATGTTTGAAAGGAAGAATGTTCTTTTCTCTTCTTGGAATGCCTCATTGGCTAGAACGTCAAAACAGTCAAGTAAAGAAGCCACCCTTCACGATTCTTGATCTATCTACGTCTCTATCTTCATACCTATCTTTGATCTATCTTTCATCTGTGTATTAATCTTGAAACGATCTCGTATCTATGTATATAGGCACATGTGTATGCACAAGGATGTATAGACGGAGGTGAAATAAATTTTCTATGGGGAACTCGAGCGAATATATCTGAGGACACACACGCAAACGCATATGAGAAAGAGACAGGAAAGAGAGAGAGAGAGAGACAAAGTCTCTACCGTGAATTATTCATCTCCCTGTCTATATACCTGTCTACCTATCCATCTATTTATTTATCTTTAATCTATCTATCTGGCTCTGTCTCCGAATACTGACGGAGGTATCAGATATTGCTTCCATGTACACTAATGGAAAGAGAAGGGGAAGAAGAAGAAGAAAGACTGGATCAAATACACAAGAAAGAGAAGAGACTTCCTGAGAGACACATTCATCGAGAAGACGACGCAGACGCACAGAAAGCATGATAGGAAAGATACAAAGGGTAGAAGAAAGACGAAGAATGAAGAGAGATATCTATCGGTTTCGTGTGTGTGAATGAAAAGTATTTATCTCTTTCATAGTTTTCTTTTTCTTCACTAGGTAGTAGGGCATGTATGTGTATGTGCATGCAGATGTAAATGTGTGTACCTACCTGGATGGAGTTTTGTTCTGATGGCTCGAAGGCTTTTTGACGATTTCTCTTTCTCTCCGCTGTCTTCGCTTGTCTCTTCTCCAAAATCTCTGCTGCTTTCTTCATCTATACGCCAAAAGAAAGAAAGAAAGAAAAGAAGAAAAGAAGGCGATGGAGACGAAGAGGCTCTAGCATATCTATCTTGTTTACCCTCATATGAGACGAGGAGACAATGGCCTGCCTCTATAACGGCGGACTCGCTCTTACTGGAGAGAAAAAGACTGAAGAAAGAAGGACGAAGAGAAAGAAGATAGAAATAAGAAAGAAAGCATGTGCCTAAATATATATACAGAGAGAGAGAGAAGGAGAAGTCTGTAGATAGATTGACACAGGGAAATAGATCCGTAGGTGAAGAGATAGAGAAAGAGAATCGATAGAGAGAAAAAGATGGACAGATAGACAGTTAGACTAGAGACATAGGTAGATGAGATCTACTAGACGAATAGACTGAAGAGAGATAGATTAAAGATAGATTAAGGATAGATTAGAGATAGATTAAAGATAAATTAGATATGGATAAGAGATAGATAGGTTAGAGATGTGTTTTACTTGTGTTTGTTCCTCAGTGACGAAGTATTCGCCAGATTCCATGAGAAGGTCTTCTTTACGAGGTGTTTGCTCCGGAGGGAAGAGAGACTTCTCTTTTCTCTTCTTAATCTGACTCTTCTTTAACGTCTTTCTCGCCACATTTCTCTTCTTAAACTGAGGCAAAAATCGTTCCCAATTCTCCTACAAGAAACGGAAGAAGAAGGAGAGTACATGATCATGAAGATTTCATGGGGAATGAAAGAAAGAGGAGAAAAGAAAGAGAGAGAGGAAGAAAGATAGATAGATAGGTAGGTAGATAGATGGACTAAGGTGAGATAGATAGATAGATAGATTAAAGATAGACATGACGTTCTTCCAGGTACTCGTGAAGAAGAAGAGTATGAAAAGACATGAAGAGAAAGGAGAAGAATAGAACGAACGAAGAAGATTCTTGCTAAGCCCTAAAGAAGAAGAGAGTGTCGAAGAAGAGAAGAGAAGAAAGAAGAGAGAGAGAAGTGAGTGTGTGAAGAGAGATGGATGTCTTGTTTGTCTACCTTAGCCAAGGCAGGGTCTTTTTCTAGTTCTCTCTTGATCATGAGCTCCTTTATGTGGTACACAGGGTGGATATTCTTCATACAATCCTCGACCAACCTCTGCACCTAGACACACCACGAGAAAGAAAGATTAGCAAGATCAAGAAAGATTAAAGAAAAGAAAACGTGAAGAGAAAGACTAAAAGGAAGAAGAAAGACAAGCCTCGGGATCGGGATAGTCATGACGATAATAAGGGAAATCCATCGAGACCTTCTTCTTCTTTTTGTTTCATTCCATTCAGGCAAGAAAAGAAAGAAAGAAAGAAAGATTAAGAGAGGTAATAGAGCCCATTCACATTCTTTTCCACAGAGACCACTCCTACACATGCAAACTACCCACTGTGTCTCTACGTGATCTATCTTAATCACGAATCAATCGACCTTGAATCGAGCTATCTTCAATCTCTCTATCGTTAATCTATCTATCGTTAATCTATCTATCGTTAATCTCTCTATTTCTACATACTCATCTCTATATGCATGAGGGTTCTTCGAAGTCTCGGTGCTTGTCTGCTGTATGAGAAAGAAAGAAAGAAAGAAAGGAAAGCTTCCTCTCCACCGGAGAAGAAAGAAGCCGCAGGAAGGAAGCAATCGATGCTTTTCGGAGCTAGCGATACTCGACAATCGAGAGAGGAACAACGACTAGATGAATCGACAGACTACCCCCCCCCATCACACTCTCTCTATACATGATCCCATACATTATAATATATACATACATATGTATATAGACAGATAGACAAAGATAGATAGATAGATAGATATGGATATGTAGACGAGATATCCGTATGTATAGAGATAGACATGTGAGTATAGATGGAGGAGATGTCTTCCACCTATGCTGCTTCTAGAGCTTCGCCTCTTTATCGACGAACACAGTGAAGAAACGACAAAGAAAGACAGACAGAAAGATAGATAAATCAGTTAGTCAAAATAGGAATAGGTAAATAGATTGGAGATAGATACATAGATAGATAGACTAAAGATGGATAGATAGATAGATAAAGACAGATGGATAAAGATAAGTAGATACATAGAGCGACAGATAGACTGAAAATAGACAGATAGAGAGGAAGAAGATGAAGAGGAGGGAGAAGAAGAAGAAGAGTAGGTTGAGATGTATGGTCTGGTGCATGTACATACGAGTTTGATGGATTTGGGCGAGCCCATGACTGATACAGTCTGCCCTTGAACGAGGACGTAAGAATTGGTAAGTAACTCTATCGCTTTCAAAGTCGATCCGTTAGGACCGACTAACCTCTGACGCCTCTTGACAAACTTCTCCTGAATGGAGAGACAAAAGCAACCGAAAAGGAAAGAAAATTTGGGAGAGAAAAAATAGAAGAAAGCGAAGATAACGATGAGGAAGAAAAGGAGAGAAAGAGCAGAGAAGAAAAGAAAGGAGAACAGTTTGGAGAGAATGAAGTTGCATGCGTGACCGCCATCACTGAGATACAGGGAGGAAGAAAAAGAAAGAAAGAAAGAGATATGAAGAAGAAGAAGAGATGTAGGGAAATAGTCGTTGCGCTACTGATGCTGAAGAAGATGAAGCAGATAGAAGAAGAAGAAGTAGGGGGAAGGCCACGAAGAGAAAGAAAGAAAGAAAGAAAAGAGAGAGACATGATAGAAAGATACACGAAAGAAGGGAGAGAAGAAAAGCGAAAAGGAGAGAAGAGAGAGAGAGAGAGGAAAAGAGCGAAGTGTTTTGTGTGTGCTGAATGAGGAGGATCGACCGAATCGATGCAACTCCCCACTACTACTCCAGAAAAAGAAGAAAAAGAAAGAGAATCGATTTGATCGAACTATTAATTAATTTATGTGCTGTCAATTATATCTTGGCTCAAGACCAAAAGAAAGAAGAACACAGAGAAGAAAAGGAGAAAAGAGAAAGATGTCTCCTTCTCGCCCGCCTTCTTCTTCTTCTCCTCTTGTGAGGTAAGCACCTTTCTATATGATAGCCCAGGAACCTTCTCATGTCCTTCTACGTATATATATATATATGTATATATAGAGATAGATATAGATATATATATATATAGATAGATATACATGTATAGATACAGATATATAGATATAGATCTAGATGATAGCAGACGAAGAAAGAGAAGAATGAAAAGTTTGCGTTTTACTACTTACTTTGTTTCTTACGATTCCTCCGATTTTGATAATGTCACAGAACATGCCATCTGGATGTACATACACCCGAAAGAAGAAAAAGAACACAAGAAAAAGACCAAAAAGGTCCATCAAAAGAAGATGAAACAGAGCTTAGGAAAAGAAGATGCAAGGAAGAGAACGAAAGAAACAAGAAGGAAGAGTTTGACTTCTTTTTCTCCCGTTTCATGCAATTCAGGGACTATGTCATATAATGAGGTGTACCTACACCTCGTTGCATGGAAAGTCGTCTTCTCAACTTTTCTGAACACCCACAATGTAGAAGAAAAAAGAGAGAGAAAGAAATGCAAACTTCACGCCCCTCTATCGTCTGTCTACAGGTAGTGCCTCTAGACGTGCGTCTTCATTTATCTATATATAGACGTGGATGAGCACATGACGAACATATACATGCACATATACATAGAGAGAGAGAGAGAGGGAGAAAGAAAGAGAAGAGCGAGGGATTTAAGATGGAAAAGAGAGATGTGGAGATACATGGATAAGGTGTGAAGTGAATACATGTGGTCGAGATCTTCCTATAGGCGTCGCGTGCGTCTTCTTACCGTCTAGAATTTTCTTCGCCTGAGCGATCGGGACGCTACGAGCTAAGAGTTTTATCATATCGCGAGCCTATAGACACACAACACACACATATACAACAAATACATAGACATACACCTCACTATCCATCTACATATATATATATATATACATATCTCTCTCTCTGTATATATCTATAGATCCGTATGTCCTTTCATAGGCGAGAGCCATCTGTGGGGTGGTTGGTCTCTCTATATATATATAGAGAGAGAGGTATATGCGTATCTATTATAGACTGGATCATAGAAGGGATGACGAGGAAGGCCTTTGTTGATAGAGAACCGTGCATGCAAGCAGTGTCTATACACACATCGATAGATACAGCAGAGAGCAAGAGAGAGAGAGATGGGAAGACCGAGATAAGTTTGTCGGCCAAACTTGATTTATTCTTCTTAACAATTCGTTCTCTCCTTGTAAAGACACACAGACAGGTGTAAATACACAAGAGAAGATCTTCAGATTCAACTCTTCACACATCTCTGTGTACATACACATCTGTAGAGACATGTCTAGAGATACAGATCTGCATAAACAGACTTTTTCAGCTATCTTTGGGTCAGCTTTCCTCCAAACATCTAGATCTACAGAATGAAGACACCCCCGTAGTGGCTCTCCACTTCTTCTGCTTCCTGTTGATATAACACGTGTGTATGTACACCCCGACATGAATTGACTTGTGTGTTGTACGTCACATATACATGATGGAATCTCCCTACATTAACATATCTAGCTATCTATGCATGCATGCTTGTGTACGTGTCTAGATAGAAGGAGCAGCAGGCAGAGAGCACCCTTGGAGATGAGAGAGGAATAAGGAGGAAGAAAACTACTTTCTCTAGCTCTAGACAAAACACAGAAACCTCACATTAAGAAGAAAAGATCCGAGAAGAGAGAGAGAGAGAAAGAGACAGAGACAGAGAGAGAAGGAGAGAGTCAAATGCATTATCTCCTCTCCATCCTAACTTGACGACAACAAGAATAAAACTCCATACATCATATATACACATATATCTCTCTAGCTATATACACATATATATACATGTATATATCTCTCTATCTTTAATCTATCTATAATGTATCTCTATATGAATCTTTCTCCATCTCTATGTGTGTATGTGTGGATGGATGGACTGATCCATAGAGGGTGTGTACCTTGAGAATAATGTAGGGGTCGTAAGTCTTTTTGGTCGTTCGGACAGTCATGGAGCCTTCGATAAGATCTAGCTCTGCTTTAACAAAGTGCACGCCTAAGACTCTCTTCACTTCAGGCCAGACTTCTTTGAGATATTTCTCACGATACTGCGGAAATAGACACGCAAAACTGCTCTCCTCTAACATGCCTCCTGGATTGTACTCCTGCAACAAACCAAAGACAAAAGAGAAAGAAAGAAAGAAAGAAGAAGAAAAGGTGAAAGAAAGAGAGAAAGCAGACAGAGCTGAATAATGATGATAGAGGAGAATGATACAGAAGAAGAAAAGAGAGAGGGAAGGAAAAACGTCCAAAGAGAGAAAAGGAAAAAGGAAGGAAAGAGAGAAAGAGACAATTGAAAGGTGAGAAGAAGGAGGAGAGAAGAGAAAGTAGGAAGTATGTCTTCTCTTTGGGAGGAGGCAAGAGAACTACTACTCGCCACGCACATCGGCAGCTTTTCTCTCACTCTCTCTGTCTGTCTGTCTATACATAAGATTAGAGAGAGAGAGAGTGTGTGGTCTGGCGTAGAGGAGAAAATAGATCAAATGCATGCGATGACCAGCGCATGCATTCAAAGAGATCGAGGAAAAAAAAGAGAAGAAGGAGAGGAAGAAGAAGAAAAGAGAAGAAGAAGAAGAAGAAGAGAGAGAGGGAGGAGAGGAAGAAGAAGAAGAAGAGAGAGAGGGAGGAGAGGAAGAAGAAGAAGAAGAGAAAGAAGAAGAAGGAGAAAACTGTCAGCCTCTTGTTCAGCAGAGAATGAGACAGATCTCATGCACATCAGTACATCCCTATACACATCTACCTATCTACCTATCTTTAATCTACCTATCTATCTTTAATCTATCTATCTACCTATGTTGTACATATACACAGATCTAGGGCATAGTCATATAGAAAATGAGAGAGATAAATCGATTCTCTTGGCAGCATCGAAAGAATTGACGAGGCCCCCCCCCATGCTTAAGCCATATCTCTTTCTCTCTCTCTCTTTCTCTCTCTCTCTCTTTCTCTTTCTCTCTCTTTCTCTCTCTCTCTCTTTCTCTTTCTCTCTCTCTCTATCTATGGCGAGGTCGACGCATACATGA
>NW_027155724.1:0-34360 GCF_002600585.1 Cystoisospora suis | reverse complement strand
GTGAGGCCTTTCGCAGCAGGTTGTCCGACGGGCAGTGGCCGCCCCATCTAGAGCCAGTAAGACCTATTGAGAAGTCTGTGGCGGCTTCGCTCCCAGGAGCAGGCACTCCGTGTCACCGGGACGGCCGGAGCCGCGCGGACGCTCTCGGAAATCGGTGGCTCCCACCAGAGTATACAGCTCCACTCCGCCATCAGGGCTGCGTCACTCCTTTTGCTGTTTCCATGGAAACACTAATCGGCAAGCTGGAAGTTATGTAATTTTCTCTCAATCTCTTGCCTGTACACGGCCTCCGTCACCGTCGCAGGAGGCCCGCTTCCAGAGGGGCAACATCTGTGCACGCCCTCGGCCTGCCTAGAACGTCTAGAGTCTTTTCGGTACCATAACGTCTGTTACGGCACCGCCCATCCCAGATGCGCTACACGGTACAGAGCTCTTGCGTCCACGCGCAAAACTCCTAGCTGTCTATCACACCGTTGCGGTGGCAGTTCAGCGGCTGACTATTATCCGAGTTCACAAAAAGACGGATCTCTCCCGAGCATGACATTGAGTAGGAGGGAAGGTCCTCCGGAAAACTTGCAAGACGTCTCGGTACGCTGAATCCTCAACCTCACAGGTAGCGACCACCGCCAGCAGCGCTCTCTGGGAAGGGAGAGACAGGCAGTAGCACTGCTCATTTGGCCATGCATGCTTGATCTTCAAGAAACTATTAGATCGGGAAGATAGTAGGCGGTGCCCACTCTTCTGCGGAAGAGAGGTTCCTTTTGTAGTGAACAAGGAGCTAAAGTTCGGATTCCTTTGTAGTGGTCAAAATTGGCCAAGCTGCTGGAAATCCGCATCTGGGTGTAAAGAAGTCACGATGCGTTCCGTACAGAGGAGGCTTGCGCACTAGAACTACCCCTCAGCGTAGATATTGCTGCTGCACAGCGGACTGGCAAATGTGGGCGCTAGACCTCAGTTGGGGTGGGTAGACAGCCGTAATACCTATCAACACGGCACAGAACTCCCGGTGTGAGGCAAATACGTGGGGCTCCTTCCTCTTTTGACAAAGCTGAAAACACCTCGAGAGATACTACCGACATCGGCTGTGGCGGGTTGCACGCTTCACCGCCACGTTCGAACCTTACTCATTCGCAGTACCTTCAGCGAAAGAACAGATAACGCAGTTCCTGAGGCAGCCGCTGTGTGTTCTAGATCAAGCGAGACCCGAACAGCCTGTCCCAAAGACCGCAGAAGTTCAAAGAATGAACCCCGCACACCTCAAGCCTCTAACAGCGTTATCACGACAGATGTCCGCGGGCGGTTGGATAACAAGCCGATCTCTTTTGGAGTCGAGACTGGCCCTTTGAGTCGTTGCTTGGATAGATGCCTGAGTCTTCCCGCGATAACGGTGGCCAGCAAGCTCAGGCCTTGGTTCGCCAAAATTGGGACTGGTCTAGAAGTGGGAGGTGCTTGCAGGCAACGTCAAGAAATTTTGGGCTTGTTTTCTCGTTCCGACTTGGATTTGTGTACACGATGTTTGGTAAAATGCGTGTCAAAGTAAAGGGCCAGTCGACGTCGAAGCCGATCACACTTTGATCTTCCACGGTGTCACGGAGAATGCTCCCCGCCTAATAACAATGACTGACACCGCCCGTTCAGCTCCACGTTTCCTTTTTCCCTCGGTGCTCCCTCTCGTGCCGAACTGTTTTACGGATGCTGACTCCCGGCCAAGCACAGTCTTTGTCACTTTTCAATGAGCACGCGGAGCGTGACCTCCAAGTTTTGTGGGAATTCTGTCCTCATAACAGCTCTCCTTCGGTGCCTTGTCCGTCTAGTCTCGGTTCTGCTGGCTCCGGATCTTCGTCCCGGCGCAGGAGTTCGGCTTTCACCCTGAAGGTTTCTAGATCCGTCTCCATTTCTAGGGGACTTCCTGATTTTCACCACTGGCCAATTAAAGATGCGGACCCCGAAACAAACAGTGCGAAATCTTTCTTCTTGCATCGCGTGGACAGCATTTTCTTCCTTTCCGATCTGACTTCCAGCGTCTCAGACGGACGTCCCCTTTTTTGTCCCCATTTGCTGAGCTTCGGTACAAGTGGTTCACACTCAACAATACCGCAGTTCTTCCATGTTAAAGGTGCCAGAGTTCATGTATCCCCGTACAGGGATGTCGGAGGCAGCGAAGAAACAGAAGGACAGCAAAAGCGCTCCAATGCACTCTTCCCACTTTTCCATGGGGGGAAGGTGTCTCTCCAAGTCACTCCGTCTGAATCCTTGCAGGCTGGGATCGCCAGGAACAATTTTTCTAAGGCACTGGTGTACTATGCATTGTCCGCGGTACTCAAGGTAGAGGACTTTAAGAAGTCAGGTTCTCAATGGAGGACGTTACCTTTCGCCTGTCAGCTGAGCCCTAGTTTTGGAGACGTAAAGGGGAACCGTTCTCATGACGACCTGCTTTCTTGGGAATGGTCGCCCGAACCTAGTGCCGTCCGTGTTCAGCCGTTCTATTTGAAGCAGACGGCACGAACGAGCTCTTTCTCGCCATTGCCTTCTAGTACTACTCTGATTCAATCTTGTGTCTCCTTCGCCGTGAGGCTCGTGTCCCTCTCGCGACGAGACCATGGGAGGGCAGGATATATCGGTAGCACCGTCCGAGGCCGGAAAAGAGCCTTCCAAATTTTTTGCGGCTGCCGCTGGCTGACGAGCTGCTTCTTTGCGTGGTTGTTTTGTCTCTCTAGAATTGCAAGTGCTTCGGATATACCTAACGGTGGCACCTTCAGTCCGGGTGTCTGGGGCTGGGGGGGACAGCCTCAGAGTCTCTCTGGAAACCCTCCTTTGGACTCAGCCACTAACTACCAGCCTCAGCCATCATGGACCTCTGGGGTGCAGCAGCAATGGGGGATGCTCCCACAGCAGTATCCGGTGGCATACCTACCGCTCGCTCCTCAATGGGGGAAAACGCCAGGTGTTTCACTGGAAGGGACCGGAGAAAGAAAAGACAAGAGCGCGGGAGAAGCTTTCACTGATCGCAGCTCCTCCCAAGACCCTGCGCCGGTGCAGCAAGAGAACTTGCGGACAGAGTCACGCTCTCCAAGTTCATCTGTCCGAGGCAGTGAATTCACTGCGGCAAGCCAGTGGGGGGCATCTCCCTCAGTGCCTCAAGCACAGCACTGGAACACCCCCATGCAGCAGCGTACTTCAGATCCTTCGGTTGCGGTGGCGCCTGCGGCGGTGCGAGGCGAAAACGCGCAGATAGGGCCTACTGCGGCTCCTTACCGGCAAAATGCCAGTTCTCAAAACGGAGAGGACGAACAGGCAAGTGCTGTGCCTCTGCCGCGGGCCCCAGATGTTGTTGTTCCAACATACACGGTGCAGAACAGGGACAATGCAAGCTCTCCTGCTACTCCTACGGACGATACACGGCCTGCGCCTGTACAGGCAGCTCCGGCAGTGCGCCCTGCTTCAGACCACACCTCCTCTCCGCCGGCGGCGAACTCCGTGACGGCGCAAGACACTCGCCAAAAACAGCCCTCCTCTCAGCACCCGTACGCGGATTCGGACAGGCGTCAAAAGGAGATATACGATAGTGGGAGGGTAACTCAGACCTCAGGACCTCCCGCCTCTCCTTCATGGCAAATGCCCACTTCCTCAGTATCCACACCTCCCGAGGCATTCCAAGCAGCACCTTCAAGTCAGGGCATTGAGGTACCACATCAGCATCAGGAAGCAGGCCATTCAGACACCTACCAGGATCGGCCTAATACATGGTTTGATGATCGCTTGAGCGCCCCGGTTTCTCCTCAACAGAACATGCAGTCAGCACCGCAGAATGAGAGCCCGCCCCCCGAGAAAATCCAGCAACAGAGAACTGTCTACGAATCTTTTCAAACCGCTCCACCAGAGCCACCTAATACTTTTCAGAATCCTCCGAATTTCCCTGGAATGATACCCCAAGCAGGCGGTGTTGATGGACGTGGTAGTTTGCCTTCTTCCTTCGCTTGGAATCCCCAGCAGGGACAAAACGCACTTGACGTTCCTTCTTCCCCGGTAATGTCTCCCTATTTCCCCACAGTTTCCCCGGCGGTAGGTTTCTTTCCTCCGCCCAGCTATCCTCAGTCCCCTCTCACCGCTGGTGCGATGTGGCATCCGACTATGATGAATACCCTACCGAGACTGACAAGCCATCAACCATCTGCTGCCCTTCCTTTCCTTCCAGTCCCACCAGAAGGTCTTCCAGGAACTGTAGCGGGGGTTTCATTAGATCCTGGCCATTCAGTCTACCCCTACGCGCACTTCCCCTTCAACTTCCGACCGACCCCGACCCCGCTACCATCCTACAGCGCCCCGTGGATGATGCCTACATTTCACCCTAACGGGAACTCGAGCCCCTGGTTGCAAGTCTTTAACATTCATATGTCTCCTCCCCCGCTACCTTCATCTCCCGACAACGCATGGACCTCTGCTGCTCTCTCTCCACCGGGGGGAGAAGACAACAGACACGATGGGAAACTCCAGCAGGAAGCAGAAGACGCGCGCACGCGCATCATTCAAAAAAAAGACCGTGGAAAAAGCATTCAAGAAGAGAAATCTGCTTCTGCCCGCGGGGCTCGGGCAATAGAACACGCAGACAAAAGGGGTTTCAGAGATGAAACGGATAGCAGCCAGGATGACAGTAATACGGTTGAAGAAGATTCAACGGACCGGCACTGGAATTCGCCCGGTCCGAGAAGCAGCCGTTCACCGGCTTTCATTGAAGTGCGGAATGAAGCGATGATTCTCGAGAGAGAACTTCAGGGGACATCCTTGGATGAGGTTCACCCCGCTCTTAGAGGGGGTCCCGAAAGAGACATGCCTGTCGGGGCGTTTTATCATTTCCAAGGTAGAGATGGTAGGATGCAGGATTCAAAGAAGTTCAGTCATCCTCGAGGTCCCAACTATCCCGAGAGGACATCTAACCACGGGACCAAGTGGAGTCCTGGGGGGACAGGTGGACGCAACCCGCCACATAGGAGTTTCGATCAGGATGATGACAGTGATGAGCTCATAGCCTATCGTCCTTACAAAAGCCATAGAAATAGAGAGACGAACTACGATGATCCAAACACACTTCACAGTCGACCACGAGACCCTCCGTTCAGAGAATCACCAGGTATTAAGTTCGCCAACCCCACTCGCCGGACACGTGGAGAAGAACGGGAGTTTTCCCGTCCATTCAGGCCATCTGTTTCCTTACCGTCGAATGATATTTTAGAGAATTTATTCGGTAGTCTTTACACGGAAACTACGCGACGCAGCACACTTGGGACTCTATGTGCAGAAGAGACCTTTCGAATAGCGTGGCTCACCGACCTCGAGGTGGACCCTGGCTATTCTTCCCGCGCCTCTGTCAAGATGAGCTGTCGAGATCCTGACAGAGGAAAAACACACCATAATCCCGGCACAGACGAGGTTTCGCCATCCACTCCAGAGCAGGGGCAGCAACCGCACGGCCTCTCTCGTAGTGATGCTGCACACGTCCCTGACAAGGCCAGTTCGACCAGTCCTTTCACTAATACCACTACGGCGGCCACAACTACGGAGAATCTTACTAGTAGTTTTATCAATAGTCATCACGACACTCCACTTACATATCAACGATCCTCCTCAAATAGTGAAGAACGTCATCGTGGGGAACAGCCTTCAGCCAGCATTGTTGAAAGAATAACAACAACGGAGAGAGTCCCACCTGGCACACCCGCTGCCTTGACGTCGACAGATTCTTCGAAGGAAATTGAAGAACGCGTTGGTCTCAATGCTGATGAGAATGCACTACCGTTCGGAGACCCCTCTCAAGGAAGTTCCTCTGAGACCCGCGGACTAGGACAGCGGGACGGCGGAGAGTCGACAGACAATCAGACAATTGAAAAGAATCAGGGAGACGACCCTCACGAAAGCAACGGACATAAAGATGACATCATGAACACGAACAGGAGTTCTAACTCCCGTCAGGAGAAGGAAGGAAACATAAGAAAACCGGAAGATCTTACAGAGGAGGAAAAAGTAGATGAAGTGAGCCCAGCAACGGCAGTGCTAGGCAGACCGGGTTGTGATGCCCCTCTTGTTCTTCTTGACAAGGCTCTGGATGACATTCAAACTCTTGCAGACATCAGTAGTACGTTAGAAGGCCTTTTGTTAACACAGCAGAGAGAAGAAGATGAAGCACCGACAAGCGAAGAAGTAGACGGAACCTCTTTCTCTCCATGGGAACATGACAGGTGGAGGGAGTGGGCAGGGAAGAATGAGCGGCAAGAGCCTCGTCTTTGGCCAGAGGAGTTTCATGATACAGACAGCTATAGAGTTCCGAGCAATCAAGATAGTAAGGACCTGATCCTGAGGTACTTGAAAGCCCGTTCCCATCTGTATAACCCACCTCACAATCCTACCCTCGTTGAAGAAGTCCAGAACAAGACGCAAGTTCCACAGCCTCTTCACTTTGAGAAGGAAAGCGTTCCTCTTACTGATAACCTTCAAGACGCATTCGAGAAGACAACTCCTTCGTTCATTGATGAAAGCCCTGGGACAGCTCACTATGTTTTGCGTCCTCTCCGCCTTTCAAAGGGATCTTTGGAATCAAAGAACGAGCAAACATCCCATCCATTCAGAGGCCATCCCGAGATTTCCTCTTCTCAGCCGAATGAGAAGGGCGAGGAAGAACTAAGGTGGTCGTCAGTAAAGTATCTATGGTCGATACTCGAGAACATCGAGAGAGCACCCCACCAGGTCCTCCCCTCTCAAGTATCCCCCTTGCCCGTGGTAGTGCAGCTGCCGTCTGGCTTTTTATGGGAACAGATGCAGACAATAGAAAGACAAGAGTCGTTGTCACCAGACATTCAGACCACGAGAGATGGTCAAAGATTAGTAGTAGTACCCACCTTACAGCCTTTCTACAGACCGACGCAAGACAGGAAGGTGGACACACCACCACCACCACCGGGAGTCTGGACTATTCTTCATGATGATCTTCTTCTCCAACAACACCGCAGTCAAACGTTTCTTCGCGTGATGCTCTTATTAATGGCGCTTAGGAGGAGATACGGACACGTCAGTCGAACCCCGGTGGTGGTCTTCCCAGACGAGGCGAGGAGTACGGCTCGAAAGACAGAAGAAGACTTTTTAAACGAGTCTTCACATACTGACGGGACCGTTCGGACACAGGAGAATCAGACTACAGGTAGTAGTGAGCTCCTGGTGGCTACCTCACAACCTGAGCGTGTTCACGGAGGTGCAGCTCTTGTAGAAGAGGGACAGGCGGAGAAGGAGAAGCATCGAGAGACTCGTCGGCTTGGTAGAAAAACAGTGATAGGGTCCACGGTGCTTAAAGGATACAGAGATGAGACAGGGACAGAAGAGAAGATGGAATGGGATGAAGACGAAGAAGACCTAGAAATGCCCTACGTGAGAAGGCGGGAATATGGGAAAGGCTACTACGCAGAGAGGGAAAGAGAGGACGCATTCACAGAGGGAGGAAGAAGGCGCGAAGAAGAAGATGAAGAAGAAGAGAAGATGAGATTGTTTACGAAAAAAGAAAAAGATGAAACAGATCAGCTCTTGTGTATCGCTCAAACCCCCGTTGAGGCGATCCTAGTCTCGGGTGACTTCGTAGGGAAAACCCCTTCTTATAATGATGAAGAACGGTTAGAACTACGGGGAATCTTTCTTTCAAAAGGTCTCCCCCTATTTCAAGGAAGACTTCGAAATGGTCCCAATAACATGGATATCTGAAACAAGTGAATTCTATCTCTTTCCATTATGGGGCCATGCACCGTCTCTCACTGTAGATACACCGTACCATGGAGGATACTGACTGTGTATGTCTATGCATATATATGTATATAGTCGACAAGTGAAGAATCTTTTAGGAAGCAGCTCCTCTTTCCAGGTGTTTCATGCGCTCGGATGTAACACTAGGGCGCCAGCATTCTCGGTCCCTTCATAACGAATGCCCAGGGCACGGGTATCTTTTTCCCCCTATCTATATGTATCTGTCTGTCTCTCTCGCTATATATATCTGGGCTAGCAGAGATGCCTTATCTCTTACTAAAGCGGTATCTTGTGGTGTATAGACGGACCTGCTATTCACAAGACCAGGAGAGACGATGGAACCTTACAGGATGATCTGGTGAAGCAAACGAGCATCAAGCATAACAGCTGTCTCCTGCTGTTCTCTTAACACTTTCTTTCGTCTCTTCTTCTTTGGATCTCTTGTTTTTCCAGCTGGAAGGCTCTCAGTGAAGCCACGAAGAGACTTTATCAGCGTTTTCTTTTCTTTTCTCCCTCTCCTACCTCTACTTCTTCAACTCTCTCTGAGATGAGTCACCACGCTAGCCCAGACCTTCCACACAAGGAAGGAAAAGACACTGCCTTCTCTTCAGACGCTCAACCTGAAAGCAACCTTCAGAGAAGCTCCACGAATGACCAACAGCCGGGGGGTCATCATTCTACCTTGACAGAAGAACAAGAAGAGAATGATATCGGGAGATATCAGGAGATCCGCCGTGCAACAAGCAAGAAAGGACAGAGCAGCTCTCTACTACCGGAGAAGAAGACGCGTTCGGGTGTAACAGGAGAAACTTCTCCTTCGAAACACATGGCTAGCATGCAGCTGATCTTTGTTGTCGGAGAGAAAGATATACCTCTTGAAAGAGGACAGGGTGGTGGACTTTCGCTTCCTTCCTTGTAAGCCACGCTAGGAATGGAGACACATGCACACATTCTTGAGAGAAAGACTTCTGCTTGACACTTGATGAGGTTGAACATACTCCCTCCTCACCCAGCAGAGACGGAGACTGTCGAACGGACCGGGAACTCGGAGGCTTCTCGCTGATGTGAATTCCTCATTGAAAAATGACTAGACATGGAAGAGCTGCCATGCACAGCTACCGATGTCTACCTAGACACATTCACGTTGTCTACCTTTTACCTTTTCTATCATCAGGCATGTAACACAGAACGAATAGACAAGAGTCTTTTCCTTGTTATCTCCTTACCGCTGTTGTGCCATCGGAATCTCCACGCACACATATACATACCATTCTGATGAAAAGAAGATGACCTCTACACGTCTCTATGGTCCATAAAAGTATCTCTCTCCGTAGATCCCACCTCATCCTTCAGGGAAGAAGAAAGAGAGGCGCGGGAAAATGTCGCGCTGTCCTTCTGGAAACTTCTCCCATTTGCTGTTGTGCAGAGAATGAATGAATTCTCTACTGAGCCTTGGAGACCAGCCAGTCTTCACGGGGGGTCACTCCTGTTACGGCTGACTTCGACTCAGCCCTTTGTTTTCAGTGACTGTGCAGCGCTACGTCCTCCAGACCCTCGACAAGATGCTCTTGCCTGCAGAGCGGTAGAGAAAGAGAAACACAGCTACATTCGCAGTCCTCTCCGTATAAATTGGAACAGAAAGACGGTGCCTATTCACGTCTTTCTCAAGTGTACTCCGCTTATTGGGAGACAGCTGCATGTATCCTGACTTGGTGATTTTCTGTCTTTTGTAGATCCTGGAGAAAGAAGCTTTATGAACTATGGAAACCTATACTTCCAGGTGATGAAGCTAACAGGAAGGTAAGGCAGCCATCCTTCTTCCTGACTGACAAGTGACGCTCGTCTCTTCTATTCCTCGTTTCTCTCACTCTCTTCCAGCACTCGTCATGTGCCATACAATCCGGCAGGTACTCCTAGTGTATGTACAGCCAACGTACATACATATATACATATATACACCTTACATATACCCCTTGACACACGGAAGCTGTTGATGGAGCCGTTTGTCAGCCATCGTAGGCAAGAGAGTTCCGCGTACATATGGTGTACGTACACTTCGATCATACACATTTTATTGTCATGGCTCGTGAGCCTTGGGCGAGATGATCTTATTCACACCTTCTGCGATTCCACGACTAGATGAATTCAGCCGTTTACAGCTGCTGGCAAGGAGAACAACAACCACTTCCTCCATGTATTCGATGAGTTGTAGCTAATACTTTGCTTCGCCGCTTCTTGTAGTTCTCTCTCCTCTCGTATCGTTCTAGGGAAGATATAGAGGAGACGTAGACCCATCGGGTTGCCATAGAAAGGCTTCAGAAAAAGCAGTTTGTTCCATCATTCAATACATTCTATACGGAGAAGAATAGAGAGTCGAGCTCCTCTCTACTCATTCACAAACATGTTCGCAAAACATTGGGGTTGATGAATGGTGTTTCTATCGCATTCTCAGACCTTCTTGAGGGGATTGTACTATCGAACAGAACTTCGGAAACGTCCTGGAGTGATATTTCTCGTCTTGAATTCTCTTCTATATTCACCTTCTGCTTCTTCTGATCGTTCTTCATTTCCTTTCTCTCCTCCTCGCCGCTGCCGAGTATCCGTGGCTTCCCCGGGAGCTTCTTCTCGATACTCTAGCGAGTCCATCAGTAATACTCCGACGACTACAAGTGTCAATAATACATGCGCTGATGACGGGATAGAAGGAGTCGGAGACATAAGGAAAGAATCGTCTCCGGCTTTCTCAAGCAGCGAGGAATCAGGTCGAGATACATTCATATCTGACGATGAAAGTGATCCAGGTATAAGAAGGCCATTCATACATACTCCTCTCTATCTCTCTCCCCCATCTTACTCTTACTGGGCTGAAGAAGGCGATGGTGGACACAGCATACGGATACTCAAACTAGCCTACTCGTCGTATATGAAACTTACAGGGTCGGAATGGGTTTAGCTTGGACCAACTGTCTCGTCTCCACGGGTGTTCGAAGACCAGGGGGCAGGAGATGCTATGTACCAAGGTACCAGGTGATCAACACGTGAAGTAGAAAAGCGAGAATCGTCTCTACACTGTATGACTGCTTGTACATATTTCTCCTCTTTCATGATTCCATCTGAACTCTTAAAAGTCTATGACTTTTAACTCTGCAAAGAGAGTCTAAAGATTGCATTTCGCGCCGATGTCCTGCTCATGGAAGGTTGGTTCTCCAGCACCGAAGCCCTTGGTAGACAGATAGATAGCTGGCTTCCGAGACCAGACACCGGGATACAGCCGCCGTCTGGTTCTCTTCTAACGGCGAAAGGCCGATGTGGAGAAATTAAGAATTACAGGTGTCGTTTGTGTCCCGTGTGTCTCTTGAAGACGGAACGGTAGACCTAACTACGAAAGAGACAAAAAGCTAGATAAGAGTCTATAGCTCACGATCCCAGTAACCTCTCTAGTCAGCGGAAGGGAACCGCAGTCGTCTTTAGAGAGAAGTACCGGGAAAGTAAGCCCGAAGAAGAGACAGCGTTCGAAAGAAAGAACTTTCTTTTCTTCTCGGTGATGTGTCTCTCGATGACTGATAATAACTTCTTAGCGGGACAATTCGCATGGCTGGAAGGTCAACTCAACCTGGCGCGTTCAAGAGGAGAGCAGGCAAGTTCTCTTCTTCGTCCAGATAAACCAGAGACCCCATAGCAGTCTACTGGTGTCTAGTGTACATACACATAGGGACGCGGAACAATGTTTGAAAGCGGGGCCCAAGAGGTGAAGCAGGAGAGAGCAAAAGATTTAGACAGCTCAGACGTCCGTTTCCTACTTTTGCTTTTTATCGCTTAGCATTGTAATCTTTTCCCTCAAATTCTTCTCGTGTCCATGCCTGGCCTCTCGGAGCGCTCTTAGTTGGAATGATGTGAGGCTGAGCGCACTGCATGTGTGTGGGCTCCGTCGACGCGAGAAGACTTACAGATGACGACCCCAATCAAAGAGTTTAGAGTAGATCAAAGAGTGATACAGTGAAGAGTCAAGTACTGTTTACTCGTTTTGCATTGATTAGACTGGCAAGGTAAACTTCTAGGACAGGGAGTCTTTCGTGGACGCATGTGTGTCCCTTGTGGGATGTGTATATACAGCTGAGGAGAAACTATGTCTTGTTGACATTACCTCTCTGTGTTTTCTTGATTGGCTATCTACAGGCAATTATCGCAGGACATATTCCTCCGGGGATAGGTCGGGCGGAAGGCGGTGAAGACCTCCTTCTCTGGAAATCGAGCTACACTCGAAAGTAAGTACTCCACGTCTCTTCTTTCCAGCTTGCTTTCTAGCATGCGGACTCGACACTCCTACTCCCCCCCCTCTTTTGGTTTAAATGAAAACCTTGAAGCTAACAGATCGTAGTGCCACGGAGAATGAATGAAGCTGGGGTGGAATTGAGGCTGTGTTGAAAGGAAGGAAGTTCCTTTCAGTCCGTTCAAGGCTATGCGGATCAGAGCACGATTCTAGTGAAAGGCTGTTCTGCTATGAACCTTCCGGGAAGTAGTCACCTAGAGAGTGGGAGTGCCATTCTTAGTAAAAGACCAGCAATTGTAAACTGTTCCTAAGATTCTGCAGCGTGGCTAGCTACCTGAGCGTTCCCCCCTCTATGCGTGCATACCATCACACGATTGCCCCCTCTACGGACCTAGACCGGATTTGAGTGACTAGAAGGAATCGACATAACGGTCAGGAGAGGAAGGCTTTTTCACTGGAACTAGGGTTCTCAGTCAGGACGTCCGGAGTAGTGGAGTAGCAGAGCTTTCTAGAGTATCTGACGACATTACAAGTAGCTTACTATCGTCCTAGCAAGGACATGAAAAATTTCACCTAGTTGCCTTACCCGGGGGTTTGCGTGCGTCTGAGCTCCGAGGGATAAAGCGTCGAGAGTATGAAGAAAGCCAACGACGACGAAAAGTTTGCTGTCTCAAGTATTCACGGGCTCGCTCAGCAGGTCCTTAGATAGGGTCTCTGATGACACACAGACAGACCTTAGCGAAAATGAAAACGGTGCTGCTCGTGTTATAGAGCTGTTCTAGTTTCGGCTACTGTCACAGTACCACTTCCCTCAGTTCCCTGTTTTTGTGCTGTACGGCTTTCAGATTTCTGAGTATCGCCTCACGGTTCCCTGATGTCATCGTCGCACACGTCTTCGGGCATTTACACGAAGACACTTTTCGCACTGTTTCTTCTCCACGGCCTTCTTCACGCTCTGGAGCCGGGCTTGCACCGCGTTCCCCTTCATCGGGTATTCCCCCAAGCAGGGGAAGCCGTAAGACTACGTGGGCCAACATTACTCGACAGCCACTCCACGGCCCACGATATCTCCGAGGTAGTCAGTACTTTGCAGATAGTTATTATCAGGAATACGGCCGAGATTCACTTGATACAACAGAAGCACCCCAGGGACACCCAAGGGACTCCACTTCAGACGCTTCGGGTCTTTCATCCCAAAAGTGTCTACGACCACCACCTCCACCACCTCCGTTTGCATCAGAGGATTTCTTCTGGAAAAGAGGACAAGAAGAGGCTTTCTCGTGGCAACCTCCAATGCTGATAGGTCCTTCTTTATCTCCACGCTACGGCGCATATCCTGCGTGGCGGATGCTACTGTTCTCTCCGTACACATACACTCAGCCTATGCCGCCGTCTCACTTGCTGAAGCGAAATCAGTCAGAGCGAGGGCGGAGAACCGGTCCGACCACCATGCTTCTTGCGAGACCGCGATATGTTTTACAAGACTACTTTCAGTATCAAATACCTCACCCGAGGGATTCGAGAATCTGTTCGAACAAGGAAAGAGATGGACCTGGCAGCGAGCAAACGACAATGAACGGAGAGACGAATCTGAACACTTCTATTCCCACATCCTTCCTGTTCGAACCGACGCGTAACGTTAGCATGCGAAATCTCTCAGCCACTTCGAAAGTAATCACGACAGCCAACGAAAATAAGAGGTCAGAGAGATCCTCGGATCAAGATAGTCCCCAAAGAAGGCACACCACGGAACCAGAACAGAACAGCAACAGAGAAGAGGTTCACGGAGATGATCAGGAGACGTCTCTTGCCGTAGACCCACAAACAACAGGGACAGACGATGTGAATGCGTCGATGACGGCTTCTCGCAACACAACAGAAGATCTTGTCAGTCCTCGGCAGGCGTCCCTAACGGGACGCCCCTCGGGTGCGGAAGCTGGAGCAAAGCTTGTCGGCACTCCAAGCTCGACCGCGAACCAAGAGCGACCTTCCGTTGATCCACCTACTGCAGCAGCCCGTAATGAAAAGAAGGGAAAGGAGAGTAGGCGCCTCGAACGACAAAAGGAGGGTGAGTACTTTACAGCTGCGGACCCGGGATATGCTCAAGAAGAACAGAAGACCGAGGAAGCGGTGAGCGTCGGAGAGGGGTCACCTGAAGCTCTCTCGCGCGGCTTCTCTCTTCGCTATATGTTCACGGCATTACACGAGAAAGCGTGTCTCTCTGCTCTTGGCTTGGCGTCAATTGCGGAATCCATAAGAAGGAGCCGGGAGGTCTTCGAAAGAGTCACAATCGGGAAAGGCCAGACTGACGTTGACAGAGCTACCTTCTACTGTCAGACAAGACACTTGGAGGTTTCAGAATATGAAGAGTGCATGCAGAGGTTGCACTTAGAGATTCATGAAGACAAGCATCACGTTCCCCGACCATCAGCCAACAGTGCGGAAAGTCCATTATCAATGACGGTAGCCCAGGCAATACTCAGCCGGATTCGCGGTTGAAATCAAACCGCCCTACTGAGGGGGTGGTCGCTCATTAGGGCAGGTCACACAAACGAACTCTTGTTAAAACTAATTCACTCACTCAGGCCACGTAGAGAAACAAGAAGACAAAATCTACCCCAAGCGAATCGGGTTCTCACCGCCATTGAACCCTTACTCTTCTGACGCAACCAGTTAGAGAGACGGAAGTTTTTTCGGCGAGGTGTTTCCTGAATGGACGGTGCTCAGTGGAAATCTCGTTCTGGTCCGCCAATGCCCGAACAGAGGGAGGGCTCTAGGACATTGAGAATGAGTTCATGTCTGTCTTGCTCTGTCACACTACGCCCCTACCGTCGCAAGAGTAGGAACGGATGTATCGCGAGTGTTGGGTCAGACCCCACTAGCACAAGCACCGTAGTGTTGTAACGATGTTTGCATATTCTTTGAGATTTATTTGAAGCGATGCGGAGCCCTTTCTTCGCAAAGTTGCGGGTCCTCACCTAGGCGTGCTCGACATCCAAAGGAAGCAGCGAGAGGAGAAAGAAGGGAGAAAGGAAGCAGCACAGACCGCCTGAGACTCCCGCTTCGAGCAGAAGTGGAGCCACTCGCGAAGACCAGGAGATTGATGAGGGGGAATCCCTTTTCTCCGAGTAGGGTTTTGAACGGTTCTGCTTGTTGCGTTTTTGTTGACTGCTGAACAGCAGCCCAGTCTGCTTACATCGGTGAATGTGTGTCATGTGACAGACTTCGAGTGAGCGGAAATGCGATAGGTTCTCTTTAGATGAAGAAGGACAGCTGAGTTCCTCATGAGGAGCTTTTTCGGAATCCGGGAGAAGTCGCTGAACATTCAACATCAATGTCTTCAACTGTAGTGAACTCGAGGATACGGAGAAGGAGCAAAGTACAGTACCAGAAGCACTGGTCGGATACTACTTGAGGAGTCAGACTGCAATAGCTAGACTTTAACTCCCGTTCACTAAGCTACGAAAATGTGAGGGATTCAGCGGTCATTGCACTGTGGTAAGGAGCCATTCTACCGCGTGAATTACACTGCCTCCTTTGTGGAGCAACACAGTCTCCTCTGCTTCTTGTGACACGTGTGAGCGGGGAGGCCAAGTGGAAGCCCTCGATAAGTTTGGAACTTCTGCATGCGATTCAGTACTTTCTCATCACTCAGCATCCGGTGTCACACGGTAGCTTGCTCCGTCGTTTCCTAAGGAGCGAGGGAATCAAACTAAGTATGTGTGTCCCCCTCCTCTAACCACTTCAAATCGATTGTTTCAGCATCGACTTCTCCGTAGATAAGGCCGTCCCCGGGTGTGCTGGCGAACAGAGAGGACTTTCCCAACACCTCCTGAACGGGTAACAAGGCATACGCCAGATCTCTGAAAACGAAAGTGTTGAGGAAGAGAAGCCTGCTTTTTCCTTCATGAAAGAAACCGTCGAAGCTCGTTAGATTCCGCCTGTATTTGAAATGACGGGGCTGCATGCTCGGCATGCTGCCCTGCTTGTCTTGTTGCTTTCCTTTGGGTCTGCCTGATTTTCTTGTCTTCTTATGAAGACATCTTTCATCGCTCGTTCGCTCTCCCGTACTACTCTTCTGTATAGACACACACACAGGATCTATAGCTTTTACTAATCAGAGGACCGCTCTCCTTCTTACCTTCGCCAGCACGGTAGACGGGCTCACCGATATTCCTCGCTAATCAACTAAACCTCCCGTACCTGTAGGAAGAATGGAGTCTCCCTCTCTTTCTTCCTGCTCTATTGCAATTTTGTGCCTCTCTCTTTGTCCTACCTCAGATATCACCAGACACGCAATGCCTTAGGAGGCTCCCTTTCCCGGTTTCGTGATTTGGAACCGCTTGTTGCGTCTTTTTCCTTTCTCGCTGGACAAGTAAAGATAACCGTAGATCTTGTCCTAGGAATTTCGGATCTATTAGGGAGGGTTTTTATTCTTTCTTTTCTACTCCAACTTTCTTTTGCGGCGGCTGTCTTTTCGCTCGATGAAGAAACAGATACTTCCCTTGGGGCCTTGCCATCTCACCCTTCAGTTCAAACAGACTCTGGGACCGTCTCTTCTTTCTATACCTCTGAACTTCTGGTCTATCTATTTATCTCTCAATCTTTGCTCAGTCTCTGACATTTCTATCTGCCTATATCCAGCTCGCCTTAAGTATCTCAAACCTCGATTACAAAGACACACCCACAGAAGCCGTCGCGCTCTCTGCTTCTTTTTCTTCTATCGCAAACATACACATTCTGACCTAGAGATGTTCACCCTAGCACACATCCACATCCTCCTCTCGTCTACGTCAGTCACTCCTGTTTTTCCTCATCCTTTTCCTCGTCTTTCTTCACCTCCATTCTCTCAACACACTCTCCCCCTCCTTCTCACACGGTATAACTGCCTATCATTAAGCACCCCATAACCGCGATGTCCTTCACTTCCTCGAGCTCCTCTTCCGTCGACTCTCCAAAAGATGAAGAGAAGAAGAGTTTATGGTTCTTCTTTTGAGGTTTCTCTTGCTTCCTGAACGAAGAGAATTCTCGCATCTTTCTTCTTCTCCTTCTCTGTTCACGTCTTCTTCATAAGCATCATACAGAAAGAACCCTGTCTCCCAGCACTTCGCCAGAACACTCGGCTCGTACCCTTTTATCCAAGAAAAGACAGCGCGCTCATCTCTTTACCGCTCTCTCTATCTCTCTTCCCCATTCATCCTTCTTGAAGTAGATTTCATCTCTTTTACTTTCTTTATCCTGACTACCAGCAATAGCGTCAAGTCGCTTCTCTCTTAAACGCGTCTTGCAAAGCCCCCCTACTACATTTCTTCTTTCCTTCCGGCTCTCTTCTCCAATCTTTACTCAAGACATCTTGAATGTATCTTTTCCCGCCGCTCTGCCTTTCTTCTCTCCTTCCTTTCTACAAGCCGTTGAGATGACCTCGCAAGGAAAGTCGTAGTAAGCAAGACGAGATGTGAGCTTATAAGAGATGTCTGTGCGAAGCTTTCTCGTCGTCTTTCGTCCTTGGTTTTAGCATATGAGAATAGATAGGAATCTCTGTGTTTTCCTTCCAAAGGACTGTCTTTACATATCATGTTTCTTTCCCTACCTGTTCATCTTCAGATCTTCCTTTTATCTTTTTCTTTTCTTCTCTTCTCTCCTCAAGCTACACTGAGCTTCTCTTTGGTCTTGCCGTCGTCATCGAGGCATAGTATCCGAAGCTGGATACACCACGATGGAAGGAGAGGAGAAAAACCGAGACGGGGGGAGTGGAGAGAGATGGAGAGATATAAAGAAGGAGAAGAAGAAGGAAACGAGGAAGAAGAAGAAGAAAACTCGCGGGTTTCTTCCTGGTGGATGAGAATACCGCCTCTCACTACTACTAATGAGTTATATGACGCATTCAAGAAAAGCCATCTCTTTTCAAAGAGTTTTCATCATCCTTCTCGGCTTCTTCTTCTTCCGTCAGCGTCTCCATCCTTCTCGGGTGTACATACACCTTCTGGAGATCTCAAAGAAACCAAAAAGAAGTTTCCAGCTACAGCAGTCGCTTTCAAAGAGGATGTAGATCATCATGATCAGAATACTTCTTGGCATGCTCCAGGGTGGAGATTTCGACAAGATAAAAGAGGGAGAGAAAGAGGATCTTCTTCTCCTTCTAAAGCATCAAGGCTGGATATACAGAAGAAAGTCGTTTCTTCTTTACTCTCGGATTTCTCTCGTTCGGCTCATGTCCCCGTTTCAAGTGGTGTACGTACACCCGGGGAAAAAACATCATCAAGGCTCGCTTCTTCATTTCATTCATCCTTGCATGACGCAGCGTTAAACGCTTCTTTCAGTCATATCTCTCGTTCTTTTTCTTTTCCACCAGGTTTTCTTCTTCCGTCCTTTCTCGGCTTTCATCGAAGCAGAACAGGTCGTTTCTTTCGCCCTTATACAAAGAGAAGGAAATCTCCTGAGGACTTGTTCTCCTTGTCTTCATCTTCTCCTCTATCGTCTTTGAGGACTTCTCCTGTCATCCCCTCAGAGCGTCGTCACCGTGTCTGTCCTTCCTTTCATTCTTTGAGCTCATCTTGTTTGCATTCTTCTTTCCCTTTCCGATACGCAACTACTTCAAAGAGTAGAGTTGTCACTTGTTCCTGTTCTTCTTCTCCTGCACTTAGACGGAATCCTTTTTTCTTTGGTTCTTTTTGTGCACCTCTATCTTTTCTTTATCCTTCTGTAGTTTCTTTTTTTCTTGATGGAAAAACACCTTACTCCCATCCCACATGGCCTCCCACTACTCCTGGTGTACATACACCTCAACCGCGATCTTTCTCTTCCCTCCGAGCACGTTCACTTGATTACCCTGCCATGCCAACAAGCTATCCTAATCCCTCCCTTCCATCTTCTTTTCCTTCATCAAAGGATGAGGAGGAGAGAAATACCGACTGGGAGACTGAAGAAGAAGACGAAGAAGGAGAAGACGGAGAATCTTTCATGTCTCAATTACGTCGGGCTGCGTCTATTATGTCGCAACGGCGGGAAGAGCATGAGATGCAGAAGAAGCAGATCCAATCGGAGCTAGTTGATTTACAGAAGAGGGAGGAGCAGAGAATGAGAGAAAGAAGTCGATGGAAAAGAGAGACAGAGATCTATCAAGGTATCCGTCCTTTTACTTTAGATGATTTGAGGAAGAACAAGAAACTCACGTATGCACTTGAAACTTTGATAGAGAAGAAGAGAGAAGACGATAGAAAAGCTTCTTTATTGCGTATCCCTTTGAAACAAAGATACCCATTGTTTCTCTTACGTCCTGGTATGGAAGTCTACGGAAAAGTACGTAAAGTTCTCCCCTTTGGGTGCCGAGTTGATATAGGGTGTCTAGACACCTGGGCATTACTTCATGTCCGTGATATGTCCCGTATAACGGACTCTAAAAAGGCAGGTGATCATCTCTTCCTTTCATCTTCTTCTTCAGAGGCCAGCAGCACGAACGCAACTCTTCACCCTGAGACACAATCTTCTTCTCTAGATCCTTCTTCTTCTTCATCTCGTTCAAATCCATTTGACAGAAGTTCACTTTCGTCTCGATTAGGTCTACGACCTCCCCCTGTATCTCATACATTGATAGCGACAAAAGAGAAGAAAAGAAAACAAGCCCATTTTACAGAAGAAGAACAAGAGGCGCTGGCGAAGTTCTGGATCCAATACCCTGGAGATGTTGTCAAAGAAGGCCAGATTCTCCGGCTCTTCATTAAACATGTCGATGTTGCCAAGCGTATTCTCTCCGTTACCACACAGGGTCCTTCTCAGTATCTATCTCCTCTCACATCTCTTTCTTCTTCTTCTCTTAGTTTGCAAGATGAATCAAAAGACAAGAAGGAGAAAAGCGGTTTTTATGGTGATTTATCTTTAGAAGAAATAGAAGAGAAAGAAAAGATACGTAAAGATATGACTCGGTGGGATGTAGGCGATTTCTTTGTAGGCCAAGAAGTAGAAGGGCGTGTAACTCGAGTCACCTATCTCGGCTTATATGTGGATATCCATGGTGTAACGGATGCCTTTATACACTTCTATGAGCTTCATGGACTGCGCATGCAAAGGCTCAGTAACGATAATAAACAAAGACTTGAAAGTCTACGTAAAAAGTACGACCCTGTGGCGTATGAGGTCATGTCAAGGGCAGAGAAATCCATACAAGAGGAAGAAGAAGAAGAGAGAAGAACAAGAACCTCTTCTGTAGGCAATTTAAGAGAATGTCTTGAAGGAAAGGGAAGAAGAAACAGAAGAAAGACTGATCTTGACGGAGGCAGTCGACTTGCAGCTCTAAGAGAAATGTTTCTAGGGCAGAATTCACAAGATGAAGAAGGTGATCTGATGGATGAAGATACAAAGAAAAGAAGAGAAAGAAGAAGAGAAAGAGAGATCAAAGAAAACAAGTGGCTCTATGACGTAGGCGACTGGATTACAGATCTACGTGTCTCAAGTCTTGATGCCAAGAGGAAACGGTAAGGAAAGTCTCGCTCAAAAGACGAAGAAGACGAAGATAGATACATATCAGAATAAGAATGGAGTGAGGACAACTCTTCTCTCTCTAACTTGAACTGTCTTTGCATACTTCTCTTTGCCTTGTACATAGCGCAGAAACTTGTCTAGGTAAGGAAACAGTTCGACAGAGGTCTGGACTTGTGTGCGGGTCTACAGAGAAACGTGACATTTTGCGAAGGAAAGGTGGAAAGAAAGAAGAAAGAAGAGAAGCGAAATAGCGGTCCATACAAGGGCGGAAAAGAGTACTAGTAGCTGGGTCAGATGATGTCATGCATTTCATAGGGTAGTCGTTGACGTAGTTGGCTTTGCGTGGAAAAGACAAGTAGAAAGGGAGAAAAAAAGTTCTCGACTCTGAGTCCACGTCGGGTGTATATACACCTCCCATTCGACAACATCGCTACTTTCGACATCTGGCGGTATTCAGCTATAACCATAAAGGAGAGGCCATTCCGTCCTTTCTTTTGTGCCCGGCTTTAAAGTCTTTCTCCTCATGTTTCAATTTACTCTTCCGTAGTCAATGTCTCGAGAGATTCAGGAGTTGATGGTCTGTCTATCTTGTATCTAGGCTAGAAATTGAACTGAGTTTTGAAAGGCCAGGAGAGAGAGAGTGGAGATCTCGGTCAGCCAGTGACCACACGCCTAGGTATACCATTAACATCATCACCATATCATATGCATACATACATATATTTATATAGTACCATATACATGCCTACACACTTTTGTATACATAGATACGTCTGTACATATAGTCAGTCCGGCTCTTATGAACGTGAAGGGAGGATATTAAAAGACGATGAAAGATACACCCACACAGGAAGCATCTCTTATCTTGTCCTTTCTTCTGTCATTCTTAGTCCTTTTTTTCTCTTTTCTGTGCTCTTCTCTGTCTCGCTTTTTCCCCCTTTCTTTCTTTTTAAGAATCCAGCTGAGCCGTAGACCCGCCTCTGAACTGATCGAGCGCTGGCGAAAGAAAGAGAGAGACGAGCGATATCGTGCTTTACTGACTCCACAACAGCGTGAAGGTCTACAAGAAGAAGAGCATGCTGAAGAATCCCCAGACTTCAAAGAGCTAAAACGTCGTGCAGAAGAAGATCTTGCTCTGAAGTTGTATAGACAGCATAAGAAGAAAATGCTTGCTTACGCTCGTGAACGAGGTGTCTATACAGGAGAAGGAGAGACAACGAATCCATCTAATAACTCTCTGCAAGGGACATCCCCTTCTATTCCTTCAGACACCTCTGAAGGGTCTCCTGCTGATATCTCATCGATACAAGGAGAAGAAAAAGACGAAAGAGAGATGAAGAAAAGCGATCACGAGAAAGCAAGCGAGAGCGTGCTTGAGACACATCAAGAGATACGAGAACAACACCAGGAAGAAGATGTAGATGAAGACGATGAACAAACGAAGAAAGAGAAAGAGAAGAAGAAAGCACAGGAAGAAAGAAGAAACGAATTGAATCGACGTTTCGCTAGTTTCGGGATAGGAGCATTCGAAGAACAGAGAGATGAAGGAGAAATCCAGGAGGCGCTCGAATACCTAGAGAGATGGCGAGTTGTTAATAGAAATAGAAGGCTTCAGCATCAAGCTTATCAAGAAAAGAAAAGACAGCGCAGGTATGGAAAGACTCTTGAATCTTCTTTTCTTGTCAGTGGATCGATATCACCTGTCTCTCTCTTCTGTTTTTTTTTTCTTTTTCTTCCTTACCCTCTGAGTTAGGGAGAAGACAACGAGAAGAATACAGGTACCGAGGAGAAAGAAAGGTATCGTTGTAGAAGTGTACGGAAGTAGAGATGAAGCAAGAATACTCTTACGCACTCGGCTTTGTTCCTCTTGCGATATAACTCAGGCTATGCATACATGTCTACACAGACTCATATGTATATGTGTGTGTGTATACATAAAGACGTGTATGGATCTGTTCATAGAGAGAAAGTATAGATGGAGAACATGGAAGCTAGTTATGAGGCAGTGTCCTCTTGTTGTTCTTTCTCTCTCTGTGCTCCAAGGGACCTGTCGATGCGTCTACCATCACACATATGCAAACATAAAAAAGGGAAGGTATCTCTAGGGAAGAATTTTCTCTCTGTTCACATCTATGTATATGTTTTGGTATCTACCCATCTCTCTCTCTTCATATGTATATTCAAGTGTATCGAATCTATCGCACACATACGAATGGCCATCTGTGCGTAGCTAAATAGATAGACAGATAAAGAGATAGAGAGATCTTATCTGGTAGGGGCCTTGTAGTCAAAGGAGAGAATGATTCCGGCTCTCGCTCTTCCACTCAGCCTTTTGTCGGGCAGTTCCATCCTCATCTATCAGAAGCGTCTCTCTACGCCAAGTAACTGTTCTGATACGCTCTATGATATAAAGACAACCGACTGCCTCTATGTCGACATACCATGAAAATCCTTCCCTCTGCTTGCCTAAAGATGTCTCTCATTTGATTGATCTGTATCTATCTACCTATCTGTGATCTGTCTATCTATCTATCTATCTGTCTCTCCTTGATATAGTTACCTATCTATCTTTAATCTATCTACCTGTCCATTTGAGTGAGTATGAATAGAGTATCTGTCCCTTGTTAGGCCTTTTCATCTCTCGGCTATCTTGACTGGACTCTTTTTCTCTTTCAGACTTGAAAGGAAAGCACCCGATGAAATGACTATACAGGAGGCATGGAGAGTAGCAGGGACAATCAACGAAGAGATAGGAATGACGGACTTTATAGCTGACGCCAAACGACATGCAAAGTTATCAGGTGTACGTACACTCCAAATTCCAGACTTCTCAGGGAAATACCCCAAACTGAAAGAAGTCGAACCAGAAGATCTTGAACGTCTCTACCCTGAAGAAGCAACCAAGATTTCAGATTCAATCTCTTCTTCTTCAGTAGAAGAAGAAGAAGGACATGGAAGAGAAAAAGAAGAGGAAGTCGAGAAGAAACTCTCAAGGAAAGGAAAAGAGTCCAGTGAAACGGTATCTCTAGGTGAGGAGAAGAGACCAATGAGGACTGGAAAGGACACGGAAGAAAAAAGAAGGAAGAAACGGTTCGAAGGAGAGGAAGAAGCGGAAGATGAGCAGGGATTGATAGATCAGTCCTACCAGAGTGAAGAAGAGGTGGAGAGAAGAAGAATGAATGGACGTCTGGAAGAAAGAACGACAGATGTCTGCATGTCGATTGATAAACTGAACGATAAGGAGAAAGGAGATCTCAATGAAGAAGTATCACAGAAACCATCTTCTATATCTTCTTCTTCTTCTCTTCCTTCTTCTTCTGTCCCTTCCTCTTCTTCTCTTGCTTCTTCTAAGTTAGTCCAAGCCGCTCATGTAGAACGAAACTTACTGGGCAAATCTAGGGAGGGTGGGAAAGAAGAGAGAATACAAAGAGAGAGAGAAGAAGAACCTCAACACGTCTCTTCTTCTTGTCTCTCTCTTAAAAGAAAAGAAGCAAATCTCCAAGGAAAGCCTCTGTCACCTCTTCCGCCCTCGTCTCTCTCTTCTTCAAGAGACCTTTCTCCTTCGAAAGATGAAAGGAACCCTGCGATGTCCATCATAGGACAGCTCGCTCTCGCTACGAGTCGCTCTACTTCTCCGTCTTCTTCAAGAAAGAAGAAAAGAAAAGAAGACGTTGAATTTACAGAAGAAGAAAGACAAGCGGTGCTACGTGATCTCCGAGAGCATGCACTGGCCGCAGCCAAGAAGAGTCAACGTACAGGTAAAAGAGGAGGAGGAGGAGAAGGAGAAGCCGGAAGAGGTAGAAGGGGGAGAGAAGAGGCTTGGATGTCTCAAGTCTTACTTGAAGCTCAAGAGGAAGAAGAAGAATGGAAAGAAAAAGTCCAAGCAGGTGTGTATGGATGGGGATGCTTTTTCATGCATCTCTCTTTCTCAACTCTTTCATCTCTCCGTTCACCCTTTCTTTCGCTTTGCTACCTTTCTTAGATGGAAGTCTATCCATCTATCTATAGCTTCAATCCAATCATTTCCACTCCACCTATCTATCTACTTATCGGTATTTCTGTCTAGTTTTTAGTCTATCTATCTATCTATCTATCTATTTATCTATTTATCTATCTATCTATCTATCTATTTATCTATCTATCTATCTATCTATTTATCTATTTATCTATCTGTTGTCTTTTCTCTTTCTTCGTGCAGCTGCCGCTCTCTCCCTGTTTGCCTACCTCGAGATTGAGCTCACTATTCTTTCTCAACTTTCTATTGTTCTCTTTGTTTTTCTTCACTCTCTCCCGTCTGTGTTTTCTTCGGAGAAATTTGACAAGGGAGAGATGTCTCTTCTTAAAGGGTAGACACCCTTCTGTGAATGACATCACTTCATCTCTCTCTTCACTTCTTCATGACATCGTTTCGTCTTTCTCTCTCTCTCTCTTCTTTCTTTCTCTCATTCCTTTCTATAGGGCAACTCACGATCTGGCATTTCATGTATTTCGTATGGATCAGATACTCTTTTCGCATTCTAAAGAATCTTTTCTTCTTTCGTTCTTTCTTTCTGTTTCTTTTTTCTTTTTCTTCTTCTCGCCTTGTCTACACTCCTTCCCGTTCCGTTCCTGTCTCTCTTCAGGCTATCGAGACGAGACGGACGACGCGATGGATGAGGTGTTAGATGCCTTAGGCATAGAAGACTTAACAGAAGACGTTTTGGAAGAGGCGAGAAAGAGAGATATGCTGAGGAAGCTACAGGCGGATAGGACAGATCTTGCAGGAGATGTCAAGAAGCTTCTTAGAGCTCTCCTAAGTAGGAAAATCAATGTATCAGAAGAACAGCCTTTCTCTCGCTTTTTATGAACAGCTCTCTCTAATCGAAGAAGAGAGAAAGAGACAGGAAGAAAGAAATGTATACATATATATACATGCCGATTTGGTTTGCTGGCTTTATTCTTCTGCCTCGTGTCTCACGCGCTCTTCTCTTATTCTAGTGTATCTACCTTCTCCATCCCATGAAACTCATCTCTTTTCCTTCTTCCTATCTCTCCTTCCTCTTGGGTTGCCGTGTCGATGCTCTTGCAGCCTAGCTGAAGAGACCTCCGCGTACTACCTACCTCTCTGTCACTCTCTCTCTGTTTCTTCGCTTAGATGTCTCTTTCCGAGACAGGGTTGATTTCCTACGCACTTCTTATACGTCTTCTTTCTCTCTCTCTCTCTCTGTAGGAGTTTGTATGAGTGTGTATGTATGTATGAATATGTACGAGTGTGTATGTATGAATATGTATGTATGTGTCTATGTACGATTGTCTCTTTCTGTCTATCTGTCTATCTCGGTACCTTCCTGTACACTTCTAGATTTCAACCGCTGTATACGTTCTTAGCATGTCTCTGGCATCGTCTCTTTACTTCTTCGTAGTTGCTTCTGTCCATAACTTTCATGTCAAATTAGTCCATTCAAACCTTTCTCATCGTTTTCTCTCCTTCTTTTCTTCTTTAGCTCAGAGAAGTCGTCCTGAAGTTCAGCGGTTTGAAGAGCTAGCCACAGGTCATCAGACGGAAGAGGCCTCATGGGCTGACCAAACACAAGGTGAACTCAACAACAAGAAGACAACTGCATGCATGCATGAAGAAGCGAAAGAAAGAAACTCTTTTCGCCTTCCCTCGTCCTCATATAAAAGAGGAGCTCGGTGTACTTTTAGAGAAACTGTTCGACGATTCTCTGGGTTGTCTGTCATCTTTATATGTCGTTCTCAAGTCAGCTTGGAAAGAGGGACAAAAGCTTTCTTTCTCCCCAAGAGACCTGCTTTTTTGTGACTGTATGGCGAAGATGAGGTGCTAGAGAGCTATGTACATCTATAAAGACCTATTGGCTGACGTGTCTATCTGGTGTCTTTTCTTTAGTATGAAAGCAGATGAAGAAGGAGGCAGGAAAGGTAGCACAGACAGAAAGACGGAGAAAGGGGAGGAAGTGTTTCTTGACAATTTTCTGTGACATGTGGTTGAGGATTTAGATGAGAAGATGAAAGCGCGATCTTGATATAGAGAAAGCGGATAGAAACCATCAGACTCTCATGTACGCCATTACCTTTCTCTAGCTCCCTCTCACATTTCTGTAGAGACCGACAGAGAGACAGACTTTCTTCACGGGAGAATGAATGATGTCTCCTTGCTGTGCAGTTTATAGTCTACACAGCTGTCATATGCCCCCCACATACAGAGTCCCAACCTCTCTAGATATAGCTGTTTACCTTGGTGTATGTGCTAGTAAGACTTTCTATGTAAGGAAGACGAAGGAAAGATGGTGCCTGTCTCCCTGCATGCTTCCCTGTGGAGTGAAGTCTTTGAAGAATGGCGGCCGCTCGCTTCATCTAAAGACTTTTTGTCTTGCATATGAAAGAGATGAGTTTTAGGCAGGTCACTGCGGGAATGACAAGAGAAAAGCAAGCTCATACAAACGTACAAGACAAGCTATGAAAAGAGAAGACAGAGAGGTTATTCTTATTCTTCTTCTTTTCTACATATCTTTCTTCTTGTCTCACCCGCTCTCTCTTGTGTTCCGCGTCTCGCGCTTCCTTCTTCTTTCCACTTGATACCAGCTCTCTCTCTTCATGATCTTACCTCTTCTATTTTATCGCTTCTTCCTTTCTTTCTTTCTCCTTGTATCTTTAGCTGCTCAGCGTCTTTTGTTTGAAGGCTCTGAAGCAGAGCTAGGTCGAGAAATCCAAGAGACACTTGGTGAGCCTGTCTAGCTAGCTGCCTGCGAGATGTCAGTAGAAAGAAAGAGAAGGAGTTGTTTTCTTTCTATGTGATCATCTATCATCACTATCGCCGTCGTCTTCACATCTTGACAGGATAGATATCTAGTTTATACTTAGGCTCCTGCCTTTCATACTGTCGTACATGTATACGTACGTCTCCCTTGTCTAGCGCTCAGCATGCCGTGTAAGTGCGTGTGTATATGGTGTATATGGAGGTGTGTATATACCTATGTCTACAGACCCACGTATAAACCTATTTGTATAGACATGTGTATATATCTGTGTGTGGAGTGCTTGTTCGAGCTTGTATGACTGTCTGTCAGTTGTCTTATCATGTAGGGTATATACTTGTATACATAGCTGATTTTCCTTTCTTCGTGAGGGAGCATGCAAAGTTTCTCGAAACAAAAGAGCTGTGGAAAGGGAGACGGGTGATGGATGAAGTCAATGATGAAGCCTGAGGACGGTGAGCTTCTATTCTAGGAGGGAAGAAGCATTCATACATAGCATTATCATGCTAAAACACACATAGAGAAGAACCAGTGGTTCATAGAAAGATAGTTTGATGCGCGCATGCCACTAAAGATGTAAATTAATGATAGATAGATAGATAGATAGACTAAAGATAGATAGATAGATAGATGAGGTGTCCTCTCTTGGTTTCACATGAACCGTGACCCTTGCATGTGCACGTGTTATCTTTAGGGGAGGCTGACATGCTCGATGATGCTGATCTTCACATCCAAAAGACTTTGGAGAGGCATGCAGAGAGAGAGAAGAAGAAAGAAGAGAAGAGAGAAAGGAAAGCCTTAAGAAAAGCTCTGATGACCTCCGGCTCAAATGCTGATACCCCAAGCAGCGACGTCAATAGACCCAGGAGAAATATACACCAGAGAAAAGACGGAGACAACGAGAAGACTCTCTCTAGAGAAGAAAAGCAAACACAAGAGGAAGAGCACGAGGAGAAGCTGAGAAACCAAAAGATATCCAGAGGAGCTTTTGCCTGTCAGCAAGGAGCAGAGGAAGCAAGAGAAGAATCTGGCGTCAAGAGAAGAGATGAAGAGACACATAAGGAAGAAGAAAGAGGACAGTTGAAGAAGAACTCCAGGAAAGAGCTAAAGACACAGGATCATCAGGATGACGAGCTACTAAAATTTCTACTCGACAATACGGATGACGATGGCCATGGTTTTGTGGGACTAGATAAGGGGCAGAAGAAGAAGAAGACTCACGACAAGGAACACGAAGAAGAAGAAAACGAGCAGCAAGGAAGTGATGGAGAGTTTGACGAAGATTTACTCTTGTCCGAAATTGAGAGAGATTTAGAAGAGCTACTAGCTGAGGAGGATCAAGGAGAAGAAGAAGAACAAGAAATACACCAGGAAGAGCAAGCGAGAAAGCTGAAGACAAATGAAGAAGTAGTAACATGGAGAGATTCGAGAGGAGGAGAAGAAGAAGAGAGAGAGAATATCAAGTCAGAAGACGAAGAAGAAAAGGAACAGGCGATCAATAGGGAGAAAGCCGAACAAGATACAGGCATACAAGAATCTAGTACAAGCTCTCTTTCTTCATCTTCTGCCCCTTCTCCTTCTTCATCTTATCTTTCGTCCTCTCATACTTCTCCTAGATCTCCTTGCTCTTCTAATGTGCCCGCTCTGTCACCTTTCTTTTCTCTCAACTATCGAGCTGCAGCTCAGCGTGCACGGGCAGCTGCGGCATCCTTGGCGGGGATATCTTTTCCTTCATCCAGTGAGGGGGGGGGTGAACAACAGGGGGGAGAACAAGAAGTGAGTGAAGAACAAGAGAAGAGAGTGAACAAAGACGAGAGAGGAGAAACCACAGGAACAGAAGATACAGAAGCCCACCTACCAACGTTGAGAGAGAGAAAGGAGAGTCAGGAAGAACCACAGAAGATAGCTCCGCCACGCATTCAACATCCGTCTGAAGAAACTAAAAGAGAGGTCGAACTGGGAATGGATCTTTCCGCTCAGGGGGGCGCAGATACAAAAGGCAAGAAGAACAAGGGAGACAGCAGCCAACACGCACAGTGTGACAGAAGAAAAGGAAGTCGGAGAAATGTTACTTTACGATCAGGTGTAGCTGATGACGGTGTATATACACCAGGCAAGAGAAAAGGCGAAAGAAAAGATTTACTAGGAAAAGACGAGAGCAGCAACTTCGGGAGTACTCTTACTCAGTCCCCGTCATCTCGATCTTCTTCAACTTATAGTCGTGGATCAAGTTCCTTGACTTCTTCGAAAGTATCTCCTCGTGCCAGAAGCACTGGCACCCCCACTGCCTCTTCTTCGTTCTTCTCCCTGTCTTCCCCTGAGCACTCTCCGTGTTCTCTCTCGTCTCGGCCTGCCCTGGTGGCTATCGACCCTAAGGAGCGCCCCTCAACAATCTCTCGTACAGATCGCGTCATTAGGGAAACGATCTTATCAGCGGCGCGTCATTCTAAGAAACGTGAAGGTGAGAAGAGATCAACAAAAGGAGGCAAGAACAAAAACCTCGCCCCAGGAGACCAAGCGAATGCAGAAGAGATAGAAGCGATGTTAGGAGAAGGACAAGGGGGAGGTCGTCCTCTTCCTGAGTCCCTCGAAGAAGAGAATACGAGGGTAGCTGAAGCGAATCAGAAAGCTGAGAATGAGGCAAGAATGTTTACAAGACGCTGCGGAGTTCTAGGGCTTCACTTACCCCAACGACCTGTACGTACACTTGAAGAACTATGGAGATTGCAGAATAGCCAACAGTCTGTAGAAAAAACAGGATACGAAAGAGATGAGCTACGACGTCATAAGGCACAAGAAGACGATAAGAATCATGATGATAAGAATAAGAGGAAAGATAAGAGAAAAGAGGGGCAATTGATAGAGAGTGACGAAGAAGGTGAGGGAGAGTTGCCTGTTCCAGGAGTCGGAAGACGACGACCCATTTCACCTCATAGAGTTCTTATGGAAGCCGCACGTAGAGTACATGAACGAGGCGTTTTTGATCACTTAGTCGGGACAGTTGAAGGAGAGGATGAAGCAGCGAAAAATAGAACTGCCCGGGTCCTTAGGGCATCAGGGGCCATAGGACGAAAGCAACGGTGTAAAGATACTGAAGAACAAGGGTAGATAAAGCGTGTGTGTTTCAATGGATGAGAAACTCGACTTAGTTTTCCTTAAGGAATTTTCATCGAGAGAATGATGACGCGTGTAAGCCATCGTATCGTAAAACCAACAGTGCAGAGATACGACGAGAGTATCAGAGGAATGAATCCCTTCAAGGGGAGAGCTACATGAAGAGAGCATCAGAGCATTCATTTCTTTGATGGATGTAGAGGGCACCTAGTCGTCTGCCTGGGGAGCTGTATTATGCTCGTACACAGCTACAACTACTTTTGGCTAGCTCAAGAAGAACCCAACAGGTGATATGAAGAGGATAGGAACAACACACGGTGAGGACTACTGGGCTCCTTCCCTTTTCTTTTATTCCTGTGTATAGACTCACCTAACAAGAATCGACGATGATTGTTTACTAGAACCAACGTGCGAGCAAGCGGCTCACGTGACTAAACGCAGAGGAGGGAAGAAATGAAGACAACGGTGGGGCGGAATCAAACAAAAGAGCGACTGAAGGGAGAACAGGACACTCGAATAGCAACAAGATCGTGTGTCATCTTCCGGATTCAAACAGATGCACCCGTAGACGGAAAGCATTAACCCCTGGTTGGTTTCCGCGCACTCTAGTACTGCAGGCACTTCCAGCATACTCCATGATCTAGTCCAGTTAAGGGAGCTGCGGAACAAATGCGCGGTGAGGTAGTGAGAAGCACAATCACTCTGAAAACAGAGTATTGGTCACTGGGTGCATGCATACGTGAAGAGAGAGAGCCTGTCACCCAACGCCGTCGTGCCTTAAAGAACAAGGGTGTAAGACGATACATGGCGGCAAGTAGCCCAAGACGGACATTTTTTTTCCTATAGAACGGACAGAAAGGGTACCTGGAAAGCCACCACACCGGCAGTTGTGGTGGTTCCTGTTGGTGCGTGTGCCTCGCATCAATGTCGGTCGATGTGTAGAACACTTCACGTGCTCCCCTTTCCGATATCTTTGGGCAGGAACGGCAAGACCTGCCTGCTCGGGCAGCTGAGTTTGTCGGGATTCTTTCCGCATGCCCCTTGAAGAGGGCCGGACGAGCAGCCGGTCAGTATTTCGTGAGGGGTGAGTTTTTCCCTTGGCAGGAAATTCTAGTCAAGAAAGTTTCCTCAAACAGGGATTGAAGGTTTTTCTTTTTGGAAGAGAGCTTTCCTGCAACAACGCAGTCCCTGTGCTTTAAGGAAGTACACAGGTACTGCACTTCAGTTGAACGATACCTCGCTCTCAAGTCCATTCCACGACGCTACATGTCACTCGGGAAAGAATCCCTTGCCCAAGTAGGGTTGAAGCCCCTCCATTCACACGAGAACTGACTCGCCTCTTCGTCGGCGACGCGCGCTAGCGCGCACGCGGAGATGGTGGCGGACGACAGAGTTTCGAAAAGGGGGGGTGACCTGGACTACGGGTTGGAAGTCATTGTGAGATCGGAGATACAGGTATAACGCCGGCATTTCATGTAATGGCAAACCTGCGTTCGGCCCCGTCCGCGGCAGTACCACTTGCCAGGTACCGAATTCATCCACTCCTGCATCTCTATTGAACTTCGATGGGAGGAATGTACATATCGCGACACCAAGCAATTCAACAAGGAATTCTATTTCTACGTCTGTGGCGTTGGTACCAAGCTCTCGACTTCGCACTCTATAAACCCGAGCATCTACCAGTTGCTGTCGTGTGAGAGTCTCAACACTTGATGAACGGTGTGGGATACCTCGGCTCCGGGCACGACGTTCTCTCCCGCGTTCGAGATTCTCAAACTGCCGCAACTCTTCGGTCGGCAATATCTCCCCGCTTCCGAAATACGAGGAAAGAATCTGTTCCATGTAGTAAGCCAAGGCCTCCCGAATCTCCACCCAAAAATCCGTATCTCCGGTCAAAATCAGACTGACTGCGGCATAAAAACAGTTCCCGTCTCCTCCTCGGGCTGGGCTAAGGACTGCTGCTGGATCGCCAAGGTAGAAGGAAGGTCTTAGGAAGCTAACGTAACCCTCATCCCGAATGTTCAGTAGCTGAAGCAGGCTCAAGCGATATTCTTCAGATAGCCGCCTGAAGCCCATGTGCCGGTGAACACACCGTGCAATTTCTCGCTGATCGAGTATTGGCGATTTGGGCAAGCGTTCCAGAATGTACGCCACCGCGTCAGGGTTCCCGCGAGTGATTCGCATCAGAGACACGATTTCGTTGACAGATAATGCTGGATTGATTTCCGCCAGGCCCTCGAGTATTAAGACTGTATCTTCGTGTGATTCTCTCAGGAGGCGCTTGGCAGCCTGAAGAAGGTGGTGCAAGTCAATGTTCCGTATCCTTGTAAAAATCCCAAAATAGAGGGGTTGTGGCCCAGCTATCGAGAATGTGACTTCTCCATCCGATATGAAGGTTGTAGAATGCGCAACCACCTCCGCCACCTCGAGGAGTGGCTCGTCATCGTCGTTGTGCCCACCTTCCGCCAGCCTTCTCCTCTCTTCTCCACCTGACACGTATTCAGAGGGACTGCTCTTCAAATTCTCCTCGCTTCCTTTCAGAAGCAGGCGCTGGCGGGATAGGGCTCCTAACCAGGAATTTTCGGTGGAGGTATGTCGCAACCGAGCTTCCTCCACCTTGATCTGGTTGTTTCCACTAACAGCTGTGAGAAGACCTATTGTCGCCAGGATCAGAACTGCAAGCATAGAGCTGTCCCGGTGCGGCAACGGTAAAACGTCCGTGGCGCCAACTTGTTCTTCGGCGTACGACCTCAAGGAGGTATTTCCCACGTGCTCGTTGCTCGGCGAGAAGAAACGACGGAATTCTTCCATGATGACCTCGACCCCACGCAGCTTTTCTTCTTCAGCCTTGTCTTCTGCTCGGTTGTCCCTACGTGCTTCTTCATCTCCTCTTTCTGTTTCTGCGTTGCCCGCTGGGACGGACCCCCTGGCAGCATCGGGCTTCTCACTCTGCCCTTCATTTTCCGTGCTCGCTGGGGGTACGAGTTCCCCCGGTCCCAGGGCAAAGGAAGGAGAAGTCCAGGCTTCTTTATCACTTAAGGAAACAGGCAACTCGGGTGACATTATGTATCACTGGTATCAATGGCTTCGGGCTGCAAACGGAGCATGGATCCGAGAAAATAATGCGCCTCTCCACGCTGCAGCAGGAATGCACCTGCAAGGCCACACGGGAGACTGCTCAGATGAAGCGCAGCGCAAGGAGAAGAAAGTCTTGCACTGACGCAGCCGAAAAAAAACCAGGAAACAGTGAAGAGAAGAAATTAAGCAGCAGCGACTCGCCGATCGCTAGCAGCAGCCGCAGTCGCTGGCGGGGCCGTCGGCTCCCAGCGCGAAGAGGCAAGAGCGAAGCGCCCGTTCACTAGCCAGGCACCAAAAAGTTCATCTGCTCCCGGAAAATTCAGCCTCCACGCGTTTTGCCTCGCAGGAAGAAGGTATAGCTAGTTACGGGAAGGACCGAGCGCTCGGAGTGGAGCTCGTAGATCCATGCCCAAGTCGGCGGCACCGGTGCATGGTGGGGACGGATGGGCCGGCTGTCTCCGGGAGGTGGCCTCCACGGAAGTCTCGGGAAACATTAGCGAGGAGCGTTAGCGACATGCAAACGTCTTCACTATAGGTCCTCCACTCGAAGAAGTCGATCAGCCTTTGTATGCGAATAGAGTAGAAAGGGTCTGTTTTTTCTGGAGTGGCGGCGGCTTGTCAAGCTACACTCCGTTGTTCTGTTCTGGAGCGATCTGAGCAGACTCTATCCTGTCAGTTTCTTGCTTTCTATAGCCCGCAGACCTATCTGCGAGCTTCAACGGGAGCGAATGGTGCATTACGAAGAAAGGGAAGAGTTGATTCTGCGCCTGGAATTGGTTCTGAGGTGCTTAGGGTTCTTACCGAACGCCGAAGCCTCCATACTCGGGCGTACGGGCCTCCACAGTTTAGACTTGCTGCACAGTGTCTGTAATGGACGCCGCAATAT